>NC_066514.1:9528345-9584075 GCF_024679095.1 Eriocheir sinensis
GCAATACATCATAATGAGCTAGCCAATGGTTGTTGACAGGAAGTATTGGCTACTGGTTATGTAGAAAATTAAGGCGTGCCAAGAATGTAGTTCCGCCTCAAGCAAAGAAAACATATGACCTAGAAATCAGTAGTAAGAGCAGACGTGCTACTCACTCAGCTGAGAATGGCTGTTGTGATCTTAATCGTGAGTAGAAATTTGAGAATCTAAGGGAAACCGACTGTTTTGTCCTGGAAATTATATTGTAGGAGATGTGAAGTAGGATTGTGAGTGGGACAGGATAGTGATTATTTGTTTGCGATGTTAAGCAGAGATGGAAACCACTGCGTGTGGTAAGATTTGGTGTTTCCGTGAATTGCAGTATATTATACTATAGGATGAGTTATTAGGATTTGTGAGGAGAGTACTTAATTATTGTGATGTAAGCAGAGATATACAAACCACTGCTTGTGGAATGATGAGTGTTATTATTATTGGCAACAATTGAGCACATATTATGGTATTATGTTTAAGACTTGTCGTTTGTCATATGTTGTATCCATCGCTGAATATGCCAGAGTGGTATGATCGTCTAAGCACAGAATATTGCGTAAGGCAACTATTTTCATTTAATTTTAAATAAATGTATATTATATTTTTCCCTTGTTTATCCTCGAACACTAGTCTCCAATAACAACCTAAGCCGGATCACGCTACCAGGGATACGGGATGGTGAGATCATTTATGAAGTAATTAATGAGTGATAAAAGAGTTGTTTTAATACAAGTTGATGCAAATCAAATAAAATGTAAGGATTAAATACAAGAAAAGAAGGGTCCAAAACTGGCGGCAGCGGTATAGGGATAGACAGGAGCGTGTGTTTATTACAGTGTTTTCCTTAAATTAACTACGTTTAATGAGAAAAGGATTCCTACTCTCACCATGTTTAGTTCGTTTTAGCAGCGGTAGCGATAGCGATGATATAAGTACTTGTTCTTCCGGAGAGTTAGACTCAGAGTCAGACAACATGCCGGACGAAACTGGTCGGAAACGGTGTACCGGATCCTGAGCAAAGCACTTGTGAAGTCAGTGGCCAAAACAAGTCTACTACAATAGATAAAACAGATCTAGCCTCTAGCAGTTCCCTTAATTCGAGGAACAACTATGGCAAAGTCACAGGATTAAAATATTATATGGGAGGTCGGAGCAAGGACCCAGACAACCCTACATTTTCCTGCACTACTAGTGTAAGGCAGTGGATTAAAGATATAGATTCACGGACTGCTGATAACTGGACTGATCAAGGAAGGATACAGTTAGCAAAGCAACACTCATTAGGCCCTGTCTTTCAAATGATTTCCACTACAATTGAGACGGACGGTTATGACTGGAACAAGGTTAAACAGCAACTGTTAGAAATATTTCCTGATGATAAAAGCTATTATGAGAGGAAAGAAGACCTAGCCAGAGCAAGGCGTGATTCTGGGGAAACAATACCTGAATTTTGAGTAAGGCAACATGAGGCAACCTGTTCATTTAAAAAAATGAGGCCAGAAAATAAAATGTCATTACAGGAAGACAAAGTAACTGCTTTTTCGACGGCCCTTCCAAAACCTTTTAAATCATATTTAACTGATGATGACATGAACGATCCTTCAGCAGTGTACAAAAAGGCCCTAAACTTCGTGAAAAACCATCCACAGCTGAAACCAACATGCAGTGATCTCATGAAAGAGACTTGTTAACCCATAGCGATGGTGACTGGCCAAAAATCTCAGCACTCTAGGCAAGCTAGGAAGGAGGAGCAAAGACGCCCCCCCAATAATTATATAGTATGCTTTCGTTGTGAAAAGGTAGGACACTAAGTCTTGCTGGGTAGAAATTTGCAGAAACTGTGGCATGACTGGGCATTCTACTGCCCATTGCTGGCATTTTCTGAGAGGAAGAGGAGGAAAAGGCAGGTACCCACCTCATGGTAACTCCTACAAACAAAAAAAACAAAAAAAAGCCAACTTTCGGTAGAAATAACAAAATGAACGGAGAACGAACAAGGGAGTAACCACATCACTAACAAACAATGAAAATAAGGCTATAATCAACATAACTCAGAGTAATCTTGATAGCCAGATCGCACTAAACTTACAGGTACAAGAACATGATAAAACATATATTCAAAGGTGGCCGCTCTCCTAGATATAGGAGCGTGTGCGAGTTTTATAACTGATGAATTTATTCAAGAGTTAGGACTCGCAATAAATGAAAGTGAAGCGAAACCCGTAAATATTGTCTCGGAGCAAGGACACCATATTGAAAATGAAGGTAGGAGACAGGTTAACCTTAAATTTGGAAGAAGAAATAGCTTACAAGATCTAATAATAACACGCAATGTAGATTTACTGACTCCTATTTTGTTTGGTACTGATTTCATGTTGCAACATGAAATTACTCTAAAAACGTTGCAACCACATGAAGAACAAGGGAAATGAGGCTGGAAACTGATGATAGAAGGGGAAACTATACCACTACATCCCATTGAGCCCTCAGTTGAATGTAGATGAAAATGAAGAAAGGTTCACTGAAAGCAAGGCCGTACGTAGCTAATCAGTTGAACCTTTGCAACTGCATGCATCTGTTGCAGGTTACATAACGCTAGTGACGCAACTACAGGCAACTGAAGCTTTATTTGAGCCTTGCGTTAGTACTCCTCAGGCTAGAGTCTAGTGCTCAGGGATACTTAAGTTGACCCCTTCACCTGGCAATCAAAGATCTTATGTCACTGTGCCGTATTTGAATGTTGAAAGTGAAAGTATAGAGATAGATGATAATACAACGTTAGGATTTGTGAAGCCTGTCACTCAGGAGCAATACGCTGATCTGCCACAAGTATCTAGTGTACAGACCGTTGACACAGTTAAGACAGACTTGAAGCCCGCAGAGCTTGAAGCAAGGAAGAACAGCCTCTATCAAATTGCTGACGCTAAATTCCCAAGTGAAGAGAGGGAAAATCAGGTCTTAAAGTCCTTAATAAATAAATATATAACAGTGCTTTCCTCAGAACAAGAACCATTAACAGTAACGCCCTATTTTCTAAGCACCATCATGGCAGAGTAAATGAACAACTTATATCGCTCCAGCAACAGGGTGTGATTCGCACTTCGCGATCACCCTATAATGACCAACTTACCCCAGTGCCAAAAAAAGGAGGACTACGACTTTGTCTGGACTTCCGGGCAATTAACAAGACACTACGGGACGACCGATACCCACTCCCTAATATAACTATCATACTCAGTCAATTGGGAGATAGTAAGCTTTTTTCATGCCTAGACTTGAAAACAGGGTTACCATCAAATCCCCCTAGATGAAATTAGCAGAAAGAAGACGGCATTTTCTTCTCCAGCAGGACATTGGGAATTTACTTCCCTCCCCTTTGGCCTTAAAACAGCCCCGTCCTGCTTCCAGACAATAATAAACACTGTCCTTACATGTCTATTAGGAAACAAGGTTCAGGTGTACTTTGATGACATAATTATCCTGGGCGATACATTTTCTAATGATGTAGATAACTTAGAACAAATTATGGAACGCTTAAAGGAAGTCAAACTGACTATTAAGATGGAGAAGTGTAACTTTTTTAACCCGTGGGCCTCGGCTATGGGAAAGCCGAGAAGTGGCCGAGAAACGGCAACATTATACTGCATTTTGAGACTAAGAAAAGAGCATGGAACGTATATCAGAGCACTCCTTTCATAACCATAAAGCCGTTAAAATAATTAATTATGCTCAATCTCCATTCTTTTGGGGTGGTGTTTCTTACAAAATAAACAGTCCCGTGACACCTGGCATTTAGCCGAGAGTCGCTTGTTGTCTACTCGAGATTTTGACAAGTGATTACTGCATGAATAGCTAATTCAATCTGCCATGACCTTACAGCACCACCTATGACAAATAAGCCCACCTCAAGATCAATCACCTACCACAATGATCCAGGGCATGCATGGTGGGTTGCTCTATGCCGCCATCGCCTACAATTAACTCAAATTAGGCGTTTTGAGACGAGCCCCAAACTGGGTCCGCCGTTTCAGCGGACCGACTTGCGGGAGCCCAAAAATGGGTCCGTCGATGCTGTCGGGTTAAGGACAAAGTAGGTTACATGGGCCATGTCATCAACTCAGAGGGAATAAGACCTCAATCTTGCAAGCTGGAGGCCATACAAAACATCCCGGCCCCCAAACTGTTCATGATTTACAGTCATTTCTTGGATTAACTAATTATTATCGCAAATTTATTGCAAATTATCCACAAAGTATTGCTCCCCTTCTAAAGATTAACAAAGGGAAGAAAGGTACACTCAAGAAAAAAAATAAAACTCCACTCATATGGACAGATGAAGCAAAAACTGCGTTCTCAACCCTTAAGGATAGAATGCTTGACACAGTCATTCAAAAATTCCATGACTTTAACAAACCTTTCGTGCTCACTAATAATAAACTAAGACCTATTTCCTAATAATAAACTAAGACCTATTTCCTTTTTTTAGTAGGAAATTGAACACGGCAGAACAGCGGTACAGTACAGCTGAACGAGAGGCTTTAGCTGTAATATATGGGTTGCAAGTGAACCGCCCATTAATACTGGGTTACCCTATTGAGATCCACACGGATCACAGACCTTTAGTCTGGTTGTTACAGGTAGCTAGTCCCAACGGCAGGATAGCTAGATGGCAGACTCTCATGAGTGAGTATGATTTCACAATCAATCATTTGCCTGGCAAGGAAAATATAGTTGCAGATTTTTTATCAAGGATGAAGGCTCAACAGGACACTGATATTGAATTAGAAGATCCGCGCGATAATGTTTGTGGATGGGGAACAACAAATATCGTGGAACACGTGGATAAGGAGGGGCAAGGTATTGCACTAGTGCAGAAAAAGAAAAAGGCGCCAAATGATATGGAATCAAAATGTATTAAATGTATGGACATGAATTGTGAGTGTATTGTCCATACATTTGACTAAAGTATTCAGGATATTAGTGAGCTGCAAGATATATATGTTGCCAGCATATAGAATGATAAAAAAATATGATAAAAGAAGGGTGTCACATGAATGAGATTGAGCAGAGACTCAGAGATAAAAGGCATAATGTGAAGATGCCCCTGTCAGAGTTGCAGGTGGAACACGATGTGGTATATCGTATTATAGTGAATCCGTACCGAGAAGCCACTAACGTGGTAGTTCTACCCCCCCAAATATTTCCAAAAAGCGATAACTCTGGCTCATTCGTCGCCAACTGCAGGGCACGGAGGAACCAAAGGTACGTTATCTCGGTGTAGAAAGTTTGCTTTCTGGCCAGGAATGAAACGGGATTTAGAAAATTATGTAAGGAAGTGCGTCATGGTAGTCGTTTTAAAAGTGAGTTGGGAACTTGCACCCTGCTCCTTCGCGGCATTATCCGGACGTCACCGCTCCTTTTGAGAGAATACACATGGACCTTGTGGGTCCCATGGGTGTATCGGACAATGGGGTTCGATACGTAATGCCCATAGTTGATGTTTTTAAAAGGTATTTGATTACAGTACCCTTACGGAGTAAGCAAGCCCGCGAAATGGCAAGGCCGTTGTACGTGGATGTTGTTTATGTACACGGTGTTCCTCAGACAGTTGTTACAGATCAAGGTTCAGAGTTCGTTAATTGCGTGATGCAGGAAATAAATGTGAAGCTACCTATGCGACACGCGAAAATAACGGCTTACCATATAGGTGGAAATGTAATAATAAAGCGCGCAAATTATACCGTTGTTAACATTTTGAGGACAACTCTAGGAAATGTGTCCGTTTGGGATATAATGTTGCTTACTTGCAGCCACCCTGGCCTATAATGCTTCGAATCATCGCACTATAAAGGAGTCCCCTTTTTAGAGAGAGAGAGAGAGAGAGAGAGAGAGAGAGAGAGAGAGTTTTATTTTAAAATCCTCGTATGCCGTACACTATGCTAGAAGAAAAAATCAGCAGCCCTGGTATGATTTTGACTCCTATAAAGAGGAAATGGCTGCAATTGCAAGGAAAGTTTACATTGAAGATGATAAAGAAGAAATGGAAAAGTACTACAAACCTACGAAACTCAAAACTATCAGCGTTGGCGACAGAGTGTTCTTCAAACATACACCCCCCCCCAAAAAAAAAGAAGTTGCAACCTATTTTTGATGGACCCTACAGGGTAATAGAGATCAGTGACGCATTGGTAAAAATTAGGAACCTCCGGACTAGTCAGACTTCAACGGTCCACACAGATAGAGTAAAAGTCCTTCATGAAGACTGCATCGATGTGCAGCAACAATGACCAACGATTAGGCGAGCATACCCTTTAAATCAGAAAACAGACACTGAAATATTTTCTGCATTGCCTGGTACTGAGACTAATTCTACCGAAAATGATAACTCGTAGCGGAGAAGTGACTGCTACTCATGACATATTAAATAATGTTCGTTCTACAACAGCAATAAACAGCTGATTCACAGGCCCTACCTTCTCAGGTTACTCCTCAAACTTACAGAGCCACGTCGGCATGATAAATCCTTCGCTCTTCGACGGTACAGGAGTTGCCTAATGTAGTGTCGAAGCCAATACGATATAAAACTGGAATAATCTATAAGGATGAAAGTGCAATAATTAAGCGTAAATATGACGAAGTAAACCACAGATTTATTTGGTTCTTTCGATGGACGACTCAATAACACAACAGGAGTCCCCAACATGTGCTGGCCTAAGTTTCACACCAACATACTCTCTCTCTCTCTCTCTCTCTCTCTCTCTCTCTCTCTCTCTCTCTCTCTATATATATATATATATATATATATATATATATATATATATATATATATAGATATATATATATATATATATATATATATATATATATAGTTCTCACAGACAGAGACTATAGTACCGTTTATCCTCACATAAGATGTTTAGCTGCATTATATAAAGCACGGAATTTAACTGCTTCTTTAGCTTGACATGTTATTCAAATGTCACCTGAGTACCCAGCTGTAATAGCAATAAAAGACACTCTTTAATTTTGAAAATGAATTCAGTTCATTGTTGCATCTAATAAAATGTTTAGGCTATGTGATGACTACTAATCAAAACAAGCCGCATGCTTCTCTGAATTATAAAATAAAAAAACGAAAATTATTATTTTAAGGGTCATTGTCTAATAACCTATTTGGTACTGCGACTCAGGCCCAAGTTGACGCAATTCATGGAAAAAAAAATTGAGTACTAGAGTCATTAACTGAGAATGGTTTCATTTAGGTAAATGATTATTATGAAAAACTCAACATCGTTAAGTAATATGCATGCCATGCAATCTGCCTTGAACAGGCTATATTCAGCTGTAGATGTATTGAACCAAGTTGTGCGCCAGTTTTCTATAGACTTTGGCATTAGGAAGAGAAAAAAAGCTCCTACAAGCATTGTTGAATTTTGACTTAGCATTGAGACACATACGTCCAAGTATACAAGGTTTAAAGTTGAGTCTGCAGGCCCCCCTGCAAACATACATAACTCCAACCATTATGTGAGACAAACAGTTGTTATACATTAAAGGAAGCCTTGGTTCGGCCTCCAGATATATTGTGTCCTGCAGTTCCTGATTTTTTAGCTTTATATAGGGATGTAATAACTGTGTCCTCCAGGACAACGGCTTTGCACGATTCTCGTAATTACTATGTCACCAAACCTTTACGAGGAGATCGCCTGACACCTTTGATGTCTTTCAAATCGACTCCCTTCCATTCTCTGTGCAGAATGGCACTTGCTTTCTTATGTATAGTGTTGATTCAAGATATATTGCCTTCAGTGAGAATAGGAAACTATATTTTCTGCTTTCTAGTATAGAACACTGTAACAAGAATAACCATATAACGCAGCCTCTTGTGAATCGGCTGCTTTCTTGAATCGTGAGTCAGTCATCAACCTCTGCCACACAATAGTCTTGAAAATATTTCCCCCTATGTTTATAAAAGGTCCCGGCTACTGGACCTATTCACTTGCCTCTCCCATCACTCTGACACTCACATAACCTACCAATCCTGTAAAAAACATACTGTCAGCCTCACGGGTGGTGGGATATTGACGCATCGGCAAGGTTGCAGCGCCCACAGCCCATCACTGACACTTCCTGGACAAGAAGCAGTTTGGAGGAGCCCCCCATCAAGGTCTCTCTCGCTCCTCTCCCTCTCCACCTCCCTCCTCCCCTAAAGGTTCTTACAGGCCATCTTAACTGGTCTGTTTTGCCTGACTTTCCATCTCTTCGCAGAGCTGACTCCATCCCCCTACAGGAGCTAACAGCTGGCTTGCAGCCCCTATATTATGTGGTCGAGCCGGATCAGCCCTTTCAACCCGAAATCCATTGGTGGATTGTCTTCGCCATTGTCGTGATCCTGGTTCTTCTGATGGTGACGTCTGCCGTGGGGTATTTCTATGTCCTGCGCTACGCACGACGCCGCCTACTTACAGATTCGAGCCAACTGCAAACATTGAAAGGCGTATCTTCTCAACCAACACCTGTGAGATCTCACGGGCGAGATCTTCCGAAGGGGAAGTATGTCAGGACCAGAAAACGAGCAAACAGAGGAATGACCATAACAGTATTGCAACAAACTTCTAGAAATATCCATGTTTGTATATATATATATATATATATATATATATATATATATATATATATATATATATATATATATATATATATATATATATATATATAGATATATATATATATATATATATATATATATATATATATATATATATATATATATATATATATATATATATATATATATATATATTCAAAGTGCTCGGAATGAGACCGAAAAATATGTAATGGGTGTTTATCTGTTAAAGCTAATACATGAAAACTGACTTACCAGTTCCATTCCGATGATCTCGAAATTTCTAGTTTTGTTTACACACTTTTCAACGGGAATACGTTTCAACGCATTTTCTCAAAACGAATTCCTATTGTACTACGTCTAACTTCCCCAAAAGTCGTAGAATGAGGTCAAAATAATTTAAATCAAAGAAAATAATGTCAAGAATATATTTTATTCCATAAATTTAAAGTTAACAAATTGTGAGCGGTGCGTTCTAGCGGCTCACGTTGTTGTTGATTTACTGCGCTATGGCCGACAACTAGAAGAAGAAGAAAAAGAAGACTTCTGACGGTCATTGTACTGACGGTCATAAATTCTGTTAGCTATGACGGTTAGTTATGGTCGACCATAAGCACTATGCAGAATACGGGCCTTGCAGGGCCCGTATTCTACATACCGTCATAACTTCTTCTGACGGTCATAGCGGAACAAAATGGCGTAATTCAGACATAACTCCGTTAGAAACTCTTATGGTCGACCATAAACTCTTATGGACGACCATAAAATTGCGCGGGACGCTGAGGTCGGGTTCACCCTGCCATAACTCTGCTTATGACCGTCAGAAGCGCGTCAACATGGTAGCCCAACGTCAACACGCTCACCAGCCTTTCCGAAGAAGGGACGTACTGAACGAGCTCAGCGATGCTGAGCTTATCAGGAGATACAGACTTGACAAGGAAGGTATTTTGTACGTCACTAATCTTGTGAGGGAAGCCTTATCAAGTGAAACCAAGAGGAGATGCCCACTCACCCCGGAGATGAAGGTGATCATCACACTGCGGTATCTTGCCCCGAGAAAAATGCAAATGTGCAGCAGCGACGACCTCGGCCCATCACAACCCAGCATCAGCAGAGCCATCACCCAGACCATTGACGCCCTTGCAAACGTCAATATTATCAAGCAGTTCATCAGCTTTCCCACCACCCAAGACGTTACTGAGGACAACAAGGCAGACTTCCTCAACATTGCAAATTTTCCCGGGGTTATTGGTGTCGTTGATGGGACACACGTAAGGATTGTGGCACCAAAGGAGGAGGAAGACGTGTTTGTCAACCGCAAGGGCTATCACAGTATTAATGTGCAGGTCATACTCGATGCCAACTATCGAATACTGGATATCCTAGCGAAGTGGCCTGGCTCAGTGCATGATGCACGTATTTTGAATGGCTGTGGAGTGGCAGAATTGTTCCAGAGAGGGCATGTGCCACCAGGTAGTCACTTGTTGGGAGACAGTGGCTATCCCAGCAAGCCATGGCTCCTGACACCTTACCTGCGACCTCTGCCTAGATCCCAGTCACGCTATAATAGGTGAGTAGATAGTCTTTATTTTTCTTTTGGGTATCAGTATAGTTTCTTACAATAAACATGTTGAACGTGAGATCCGCAAACAAAATTGTAGAGTTGACATGCCACGCACTACCAGGTGCAATTAGCAAACTGAGTCAATCACAACATTTACCTATTATATACAGAGTTCGGATAATAGGTTAGGCTAAGTTTAGACTGATCGAAAAAAAACTAATTATTTGGGCTAATTTTAGAATAATAAAAAAAATGAAAATAGTAAATTAATTGGGTTGATTTTAGAAAAAAATGAAAATAGCAGATAAATCAGGAAAAAACTCAACCTAACCTAGATTAACTGGCAACAAAAAAATACACATATTAGATCAGCTTAAATAATAATTAATGACGTTAATAATAAGTACATCAGATTTAAAGAAAATAATACACCTTTTCACCTTCAAATTTAAAGAAAAAGATCTTTAAATAAAATAAAAAAAAGGCTGAAATTTAAAGAGTTGATTTTCCTAGTAAAAAAGTTGACCTTCAAATTAAAAAAAAAGTTAACTTTTAAATTAAAATACTTGACTTTCAAATTACAAAAGTTGACTCAAATAAAAAAAAAAAATCAATTTAAAAAATGTAATTAACCCGGTAGCAGCGACGGGACAAATTTGTGGCTTTACTGTGTAGCAGCGACGGGTCAAATTTGTGCCATGATATAAACCCCTCAAAACAGATGATACCTTATCTGATCACAAATACTTTGATATATATTATGAAATGGTTTGTGTGAGGGGTGATTTTTTCTTATTTTTTTCGCTTGGAGGGACCATTAACCCGTGGGCTTCGGCTATGGGAAAGCCGAGAAGTGGTCGAGAAATGACAAAATTATTACTCTGCATTTTGAGACTAGGAAAAGAGCATGGAATGTACACCAGAGTACTCCTCTTATAACCATAAAGCCATTAAAAATATTTACTTCTACTCAAACTCCATTCTTTTTGGGTGGTGTTTGTTACAAAATAGTCTCGTGACGCGTGGCATCTAGCCGAGAGTCGCTTGTTGTGTATTATAGAGAATTTGACAAGTGATTATTGTATGGATAGCTAATTCAGTATGCCATGACCTTAAATCACCACCTATGACAAAAAAGCCTACTTCAAGATCACTCACCCACCACATTGACCTAGGCCATTCATGGTGGGTTGCGCTATTCCACCACCGCCTACGATTAGCTCGAATTAGGCGTTTTATGGCGCGCCCTTTTTAGGGTCCACCGTACCACAGCCACGACTCGTCAAAGCCCTAAAAAGGGTCTGTCGACGTTCTCAGGTTAAGAAACATGATCCCCGCTGCTACCAGGTTAAACTGAAAAAAAATTGTCAAGAACAGTCAAATTTAGTCAAGCAAAGTCAAATTTAGTCAAGCTAGGTATGGCAAGTAGTGAATTTACCCATAGTTAATGGAACATAAGTACTTAACATTGACTGCCATTATCATTTGTATTTTCTTTTAGGGCCCGCAAACGGACACGGAGTGTTGTGGAACGGGGAATAGGACAGCTCAAGCGCCGCTTTCATGTCCTACACAGCGAGGTCCGATTAACTCCCCCGGTGAAGGTGTGCAAGCTGATTCATGTATGCGGCATGCTCCTCAACATCTGCAAGGACAGGAATATTCCCATTCCTCTCGATGCAGCTCAACCTACCCCTGAAGAAGCAGATCTTGCCGTGGCACAACCTGAAGGTGTGCAAGTTGTGCCGCCACTTCCAGCTGGTCAGCGGAATGAAGGTCGCCTGTATCGAGATGAATTCTGCAACTTGCATTTTCAGTAAGTTGGATATTTTATACATATATGTTTTTGGAATATAATCTGGGAAACACTCATTTCTTAAGAATCTGCATTATTCCGTATCATTATTATTATGAAACTACCTACTAATTAATTTGTTTTTTCGTTCTAGCAATGAAGACTGAAACCTGTTCCTCAGCACGACTGGCCAAGTACATGCAAATGTACTGTTCCACATGCATTAATAAAGTAATCAATCTATCAATCCATTATAACCCATATTCCTTTTGTAAACATTTGCAAATTAACATTCCCCTCTTTGTTGTCAATACTCTACAAACACTCATAGTACTCCTTCAATCTTCTTATACCTTCAACACTTACGATTACATTCCTATTCACACCTTTTACATTCATAGTTCATACACACCTCATTCTCTTCTCATGCTCCCTTCACATCCTTCAAGAATATCTCCCTATTATTCTGAAAGTCATTTCTCACCTTCCTCCCTAGCTCTTCACACATTGCCTTTTTATTATCTATTAGTGTTTTTTTTTAGCATCTTTTTTACACATCCATTTTAATCTATTTTTCCTGTGCATTTGTACACTGTATCATTCCCGCATAAGCATAATTAAACTAGTACAACTAAGGTTTCACAATCATAGAACTACGTGCATCCTCTTCTACTTTTATTAGGTATATTATTTGTTTTTCCTTTCCCTTTCAATTTGGAACTTGAGCAAAATTTGTTTAAGCCGCATGGCTTCTGCTTTTTCTTTGGCAGCTGCCTCCTGTGCCCTTACAGCTGCCTCCTGCGCCCTCGCAGCTGCCTCCTGCACCCTTGCAGCTCCTGCGAAGGCCCGAGCACAAGCAGCCACCTCCTCTGCGGCTGCCTTCATGGCCCGTGCAGCCTCCTCCCCAGCCTGTGCAGCTGCTGTTGTAGCTCTTGAAGCTACAGCCTCTTCCTCAGCAGCTGCCACCTTTGCTTGAGCAGCTGCTGCATCCCCCTCAGCTGGCACCTTCCCCCGGGCACCCCCCTCCTCAGTCTGTGGCTGCAGGGTGGGCTCAGGCACAATTATTACTGTTGGTGCCTCAACACCTCCCTGACCTACGAAGAGCTGGCTCGCTGGCTCTGCTGCGTCTTCACTGCAAGTAATGTAAAAGTCATGGAATGGGTGTACAAATGAGCAGTTATAAACTAATGCAGATCTGCCATAGGGTATCTTTTTCCTTTCATATACTAGGGAGTAAATATGGCATAATGTTATGGAAATGGAATTCATACTTCATACTAAATTAACGACAATCAATAAGGTCTAGAAGAGTTGCATATCTTTGAGGGGATTGATATTAAGAGGAGAATTCAATGAGTTATCGGCCTAACAAAGAAGGAGTGGGGACAGGAGCCCGCCAATGCTGTAACATGTTGGTATAGGTTCCAACAAGTAATGTATGGGCTGGTATCCTTTCAGCATTTTCTGTTGAGTTAAACGGTGACTTTTCAGAAGTGATTCACCCACCATTCTTCAGGGATGGAATTTCATAATTGAAGACGAGATTGGAGAAGTGGATCACAGTCAAAGGCGGTTATGTTAAAACATAAAAAAAAGTAAGTGGAGTGAACCTTTGCTCTATTTTTCCTCATTCTGAGGTAGGCCAAGAACTCATTGAATACACCTTAATTGAGAAGTACTATGAACCAAGGTAGGATTGCATCAATTGACAGAAGTTGCTGTAGCTTTGACATTACCTGCAGGTATAGTTAACTTGAACTAAAGCCTTTAATTAAACAATCTATTCCAACAGTAAAGATATATCTCTCATATGTTCTTTCCAAGTGATGAATTATGTTTCTAGTGTTTTGTAACATACTGGTTGAAGCAAATGACAGGCTGTTATTACTTTTGCTAAGCAGAACTGAACATATTTAAAAATGAGAAGAAAATAACTAAAGAGTGT
The DNA here is from genome assembly GCF_024679095.1 of Eriocheir sinensis. NCBI lineage: Eukaryota > Metazoa > Arthropoda > Malacostraca > Decapoda > Varunidae > Eriocheir > Eriocheir sinensis. The sequence continues at coordinate 9,542,309 of NC_066514.1, forward strand.
ACTTCACAAATTAAACAAATAGATACATACATGTCGACAGTCCTTTGATGTCCAAGGTCATCAATCTCCTCAAATCCCGTGATGACCTTGCTAACTTGCCCCAAGACGTCCCCGACAAGTTCATCAATGGGGTCAAGGGGAGGGGGTGGAGGGCCGCCACCTGGGAAAAAATAAAATTTCATGTATTTTTTGCTTTTTTCCCCTACTACTAAAGCACTACATTAGTGTCTTCTCAGAATGTAATGCTGAAGTGGATTATGACAGGTACTTTACTGAGATGTGATAAAACTTGTTTTTGTCTCCTGCCTGTAACTTGACCTCTCAACGAGAGTGTATCAAAACACCTCTTTACCCGGAATTGACCTCTCTTTTGGCTACTCTATAGTATCTTCTGTTGTGAGAGCGGCAATTAATGGGCTTTTTTTCAACACTTTTTGTTGCCCTTGAGCCGACTCTTTTGTTGTAAAACAAAATTATATAAAAAAAAATATATATATAACTGCTGCACTCCCACCACTATTCAAAATTGTGTGTGTTAGAAAGGAGCATTTCTTCCTCTTTCATACTTTATCTTACAGGCATCTCTGATGAAAGAAAGTATAAGTAATAAGGGTAGGAATGGACTCTACATAATATTCAATACAAACTTAAACTGATTTACCCATATATATATAAACTAAACTGGCAAATTTATGGCAAATAGCATCCTCTTTTTTTCAATACAAAACTATTTCAATGTGATTGATTTCCATCAAACAGTTGGCTGTTGATGGCAACAAGTATGGGTATTGCAACATACTTCTATAAATATCCATGTTTTTATATATATATATATATATATATATATATATATATATATATATATATATATATATATATATATATATATATATATATATATATATATATATACACACACACACACACAAGACTAATTTTAGTACCGTGCCAGTATTTCATTACCTACCTTATGAAACATCACTAGTTCTTCATATATCTTTTCTACAAACGTTCAATAATCATGGAAACGCTTTCAAAATCCAATTCAAGGACTATTTATTGTTGAAAATAGGGGATGCTCTATTCACGAAAGCGTAGCCCATTTTGGCGGCGGCCGCGGCGACGGTGCAGCCGGTGTTGAGAAATATCTCCGCAGAAATAAGACATATATATGTATGGGGGGTCATGGGTGAGCAGCCCCCCTGGTTAGAAGGGGGCGTCGATGGGGGTGATGCCCCCCCGTTAGCAGGTCGTAAAGTTCGGTTGGAGAAGTTTAAATATGCTCCCCCACCCTAAACCCTCTGCGAAATATTTTGCGGCTGCACCGTCGCCCCGGCCGCCGCCAAGGATGCTACTCTTTCGTGAATATTATCCCCTATTTTCAATAATAAATAGTCCTTGAATTGGATTTTGAAAGCGTTTACACACTTTTCAACGGGAATACGTTTCAGCGCATTTTCTCATAACGAATTTCTATTTTACTATTTCTAACTTCCCCAACAGTCGTAATATGAGGTCAAAATAATTTAAATCAAAGACAATTATGACAATAATATATTATATTCCATGAATTTAAAGTTAATAAATTTTGAGCCGTGCATTTTAGTGGCTCACGGTGTTGTTGATTTACTGTGCTATGGCCGACAGCAAGAAGAAGAAGAAGAAGACTTTTGACGGTCATTATACTGACGGTCATAAATTATGTTAGCTATGACGGTAAGTTATGGTCGACCATAAGCACTATGTAGAATACGGGCCCTGTATTCCACCGTGCGGTCCGCAGCGCAGGTGGGCGGCAGTAGTACCCACGACAAAGATGGTGGAAGTCACGACCAGGGCTGTGCGTCCCTATTCGTATTCTCACATTAGAAACCGTAAGGAGACTGTCCTGGACCGCCTTAGGGTGGGCGCATACACACATAGCTTCCTCATGTCCCCGGGGAATTCAGCCCTACTGTGATGACTGCCTGGTCCCCCTGACTGTTCGGCACTTGGTGGTCGAGTGCCCCAGTCTGGGGGACCTGCGAGAGCGGTACCTCCCCCGGTGCCGGGACGGAGATGGGAGCTTCTATCTGTGGTGCTGGGGGGAAGGCACTCCTCCCGCGACATGACGTTTATGGCTTCCTACAGGAGGCTGGCGTCCTCAACTTCCTGTAGTTTAATTGACCTTATATTGTTGTTTTTACCATGTATTTTACTTTAACTTGTTTTATATAGTTTTATTAGTGCTGTTTTTATCACGTTTTAATTTCATTATTTTTTTAATAATTTTACTAGTGTTGTTGTTTTTTTGTCATGTTTTCACTTTTGTTACCTGTTTTATATAGTTTATCAGTACGTTCGGCGCCATATGACCACGCAGTTGCGGCGCCAAGAAATGAACGCCCCAATAATCAATCTTGCTCCCCATTTTGTTCACGTCCTGAAAGCCTTGCTTCACCCCGCCGCACCACGACCCCCGCTTCGTCCCGGAGCTCGCACCGTCGTCAACACAATCTGCTCCACCCTGCAGCGACTTGATCTTGATATTCCGGTAGCTTAAGTTAATCACGGTCTACCGCCATGGCGGATTCCTCAGATTCAAGTCTCCTTAACTCCCACTTCTAAGGCAGATCAACCACTCCACCAGAAACAACTAGCCATGGAGCTGTTTCCTTCATTCCCACTTCAGAGGCAGATCCACCACTCCACCAGAAACAACTAGCCTTGGAGCAGTCTCCTTCACTCCCACTTCCAAGGCAGATCCATCACTCCACCAGAAACAACTAGCCTTGGAGCAGTCTCCTTCACTCTCACTTCCAAGGCAGATCCACCACTCCACCAGAAACAACTAGCCTTGGAGCATATCGCCATATCCGTCCCTGCCGCACCACCTATATGTCGACGATTCCGTGCATTCCGATGGGAGCGCGGGCTGCATCTCTACTCGCCAGATGTGGACCCGCCAGAGGGAGGCTGGTTTGGTCGCAGGTTACCCAACTCGTCCAGTTCTACGTACTGTGAGCAGCAGGCACTTTTGCTGGCTGTCAATCTCTGTCAGCGACGATTGAATGGGATGGTGGTGCCTACAGGCTATCTGGTCTTCACAACCCACGCACCTCCCTCATCCACAAGATCTTGCATCAGTTAGTCGCTGCTCAGGATACTTCCTCAGATTCCTGTGGATTCCTTCCCATGTTGGGATCACTCGCAAACGATCTGGATCTGGATCTGGACAATAATGCGCAGGGGCACCAAGAAGGTGCATAACACGCATATTTGTTTGGCTGGGGACGGCGGGCCGTGAATGGTGTAATTGTTAGTGTTGATGTGTTGTGGTGACAAGTGAGTATGTATTTGTTTTATGAATGAGTCTATTGTACCGCAATCTAAAATCTGTTGAGGAGGCTGTTCAGTCACGTATGGTGCGTGGAAAGTATGAGTGCTTGTATGCGTCAGTGTTAGCGTAATATGTTTGGTATTTATGGATGATTGTGTTACGAGTACGTTGACTGTTTACCTTGTGTAGGTATGTTTGTGGGTCACTGCCAATGTGAGTGTTTGTGATCTTGTACATAAGTGTAAGTCTGTGTGCTTGTCTGCGTATGTGAAGAGGGTCCATGTTAATCTGTTGTTTGATCCGTGTTGTGATTCCAGGCGTTCGAGTGTAATTGTTTGTAATGAACCTAGCCGCCTTGTTGTTGATTTGTTCTAACCTATCAATGTTTATGTGTGTGTAAGGATCCCACACCGTGGAGCAGTATTCCAGTGTTGGTCTCACATGTGAGTCATAAGCTATGTGTTTAATGTCAGGTGTGCAGTTATGTAAATTCCTCCTCAGGAACCCCAGTGTTTTGTTGGTTGTGGCACTGATATGGTCTATGTGGGTGTTGAATTTCAAGTTAGTTGAGAGATGGATACCAAGGTACTTGTGTGTGTGAACTGATTCTAAATTTGAATTATGGAGAGTGTAAGTGTGATGGATGGGTTGTGCGCTCTGGTGAATCTTAGAGTTTGCATTTGTCTGGTCGGAAGTGCATCTGTCAGGTGCGCTCCACCGCTCGACTTCGTCCAAGTCGTTTTGTAGTAGTCTGCAGTCTTCAGTGATCTTCACTGCTCTAAACAGTAAACTATCGTCGGCAAATAGTCTAGTGGAGGAGTTAGGCGTTGAGAGTGGAAGATCGTTAATGTACAAGAGAAAAAGAAGAGGGCTTAGAACAGTGACTTGTGGAACACCTGAAGAAACAGGGACAGTTTCAGATGAAGATCCGTCAAGAAGAACACGTTGAGACATGTTAGTAAGAAATGCAGTGATCCAGTGAAGAATGTCCTGAAATACCGTAGTATTTCAAATTTCAATTCAATTTTAATTGGCTGGGTCAGTCCGGTCACCTGCCTTGAATAAAGGATTAATGTTTGCCAAAAGCCAGTCAGAGGGTAATGAGGTGGATGATAGGGACTGGGTGACTTTGGCCTGAAGGATGGGGGCAGGGATGGGGCAAAGGATTTAAGGATGAAGACGGGAATGTTGTCGGGGCCAGTGGATTTAGTTGTGTCGAGTCCTTCCAGTAATTTCTGTATTCCGTTAGTCGTGATGTAAAGGGGGGCTATGGGGGGGGAAGGGGCTGTGTGGCATGTTTGGTGTCAGGTTGTGTTCTTGTGTGTATACCGATTGGAGCTGTGTGTTGAGTATTTGTGTTTTGTGTTGTGGGCTGGTTACTAATGTGTTAGTGTTGTCTTTAAGTGATGTAACCGTGTTAGTGTCATGTTTGCGCGTCTTAAAGAATTTGAAAAAGCTTCTTTTGTTATTTCTTACGCTGTCTGCGAGGTAAGTTGCTATGTGTTTGCGTTCCGCTACTTTTATGTTTTTGGCAAATGTCTTTTGGTGATTTTTGTAGGCGGTCCAATTATCTGTTGTGTTGTATGTCTGCGCGCGTCTGTAGAGTCTTTGTTTCTTGCGATATTTTCTGCGTAGATCCCTGGAAACCAAGGGAAGTGTGTACCTACTAGAAAGTGTTTTTTTTTTTGTGGTATGTGTCTGTTCATTGAGGCGTGTATTGTGTGTTTCAAGTTGTTCCAGTTGGTGGAAGGAAGTCTTGTGTTTGGGTCAGTCGCAAAAAAGTCGGTGCTGAAGGCAGTTAGGTCTCGTTTGATCATGTCTAAGTCAGCCCTTGAAAAAAGGAAAATCTGTCTGGGTCTCTGTTTATGTCTAATCGGTCGGAGGTCAGCGTCAATGATGAGTATGTCATGGTCACTAAATCCTGGAACAACTTGAGTGTTTGTTATGTTAAGAATGTTGTCGGTGAGAAAAAGGTCAAGGGTGTGTGCTGTGGTCAAAGGGCCACCGTGGACAGCAGGGCGTGTTACAGTATGTGTTCGTGTTGGCTGGAGTACTGTTTGTGAGAGTGAAAATGTATTTATGATGTCAACGAATGTGTCGAGTAGTTGGCGTCTGTTTGTTTGGGGAATAATTGGGTTGGGGGCGTCAGTATCGGGAGGGTCAAATGGGGATATTGCTGTCCAGTCAATGTCGGTGAGGTTGAAATCACCCGTGATTCAGATGTGAAAGAGAAATTTGAAGGTTGTGTAAATAGTCTGTATTAGTAGAAGGCGGTATGTAGAAATCAGCAATAAGAAGAGATTTACAGTTGAATGTTTGTAAATGGACCCAGGTGATTTCGCAGTCTGTGTCAAGGTCAGGCCTATGCTGAACACAAAGACCCGGCTTGGTGGCGATGATAACACCGCCACCTTTGCCGAAAGTCTATCGGGCAGTCATTACGAAAAACGGTCATACTAAAGGGGGAGGAACAGCTCACTGCTGTCAACGTCAAGAAGTCAACCAAGTCTCTGTCCCTACTATTATGTCTGGGTTATGTGTGGTGATTGGGTGGTGTAATTAGGCTATTTTGTTTTTGATACTGCGGAAATTAATTGTTAAAATCGGAGGAAGTGTGGTTATGATGTGGTGGTAGAGGAAGTGAAAGCAGAGGTGAGGATGGTGAAGAAGTAGAGGAGGAGGTGAAACAGGACGTGATGAACATGGGAAGAAAAGGAAATAGGGACTGGGGAAAGTGAAAAGGTAGGATCGGGGGAGGTGATAGGGCAGACCTGGGTGTGTTAGTAACTGTGAGGAAGTCTTGTGTTTGGGTCAGTCGCAAAAGTCGGTGCTGAAGGCAGTTAGGTCTCGTTTGATCATGTCTAAGTCAGCCCTTGAAAAAAGGAAAATATGTCTGGGTCTAGTTATATGTCTAATCGGTAGGATGTCAGCGTCAATGATGAGTATGTCATGGTCACTAAATCCTGGAACAACCTTGAGTGTTTGTTATGTTAAGAATGTTGTCGGTGAGAAAAAGGTCAAGGGTGTGCTGTGTGGTCAAAGGGCCACCGTGGACAGCAGGGCGTGTTACAGTATGTGTTCGTGTTGGCTGGAGTACTGTTTGTGAGAGTGAAAATGTATTTATGATGTCAACGAATGTGTCGAGTAGTTGGCGTCTGTTTGTTTGGGGAATAATTGGGTTGGGGGCGTCAGCATCGGGAGGGTCAAATGGGGATATTGCTGTCCAGTCAATGTCGGTGAGGTTGAAATCACCCGTGATTCAGATGTGAAAGAGAAATTTGAAGGTTGTGTAAATAGTCTGTATTAGTAGAAGGCGGTATGTAGAAATCAGCAATAAGAAGAGATTTACAGTTGAATGTTTGTAAATGGACCCAGGTGATTTCGCAGTCTGTGTCAAAGTCAGGCCTATGCTGAACACAAAGACCCGGCTTGGTGGCGATGATAACACCGCCACCTTTGCCGAGGTCTGTCGGGCGGTCATTACGAAAAACGGTCATACTAAAGGGGGGAGGGAACAGCTCACTGCTGTCAACGTCAGGAGTCAACCAAGTCTCTGTCCCTACTATAATGTCTGGGTTATGTGTGGTGATTAGGTGGTGTAATTAGGCTATTTTGTTTTTGATACTGCGGAAATTAATTGTTAAAAATCGGAGGGAAGTGTGGTTATGATGTGGTGGTAGAGGAAGTGAAAGCAGAGGTGAGGATGGTGAAGAAGTAGAGGAGGGAGGTGAAACAGGACGTGATGAACATGGGGAAGAAAAGGAAATAGGGACTGGGGAAAGTGAAAAGGTAGGATCGGGGGAGGGTGATAGGGCAGACCTGGGTGTGTTAGTAACTGTGGTGAGAGGTGAGTGATGGTCTGTGGGTGTTTATGGGACTAGGTGTGAAAAATGGAGCCGGGTTATGAGAGGTGAGAGGTGTTGAGTGTTTGGGGTTTAAGAGGAGAAGGTATTGTGAGCCAGGGTTGTCTGTTATGTTGATATAGCGTGTCGAAGGAATTGAGCAGTGGAATATGATCAGCTGAGAAGAATGAGGATGATAAATTAGGTACGCCGCATCTGAAGCAGATCCACGAGAAGCTATTGTCAACCAATCCAGCGTAAGTCGGCGTGACAGACCCGATACAGCTGACGTGGTACCAGCCAGCATGCTCAGATCTATCACGACACAAATCACACTGGATGGCCCTCTGCCCCCACCTCACCGCCTTGCTACAAAGTTGGCAAGGATACTTAGGGCAATAAGGGCCAGGGTTGACCATAGCGCCCGTGTCTCCACATAGAAGCAGCAAGAGACGGATGGTGTGTCGTCTGTGTGCTTTTGTATCGTTGTTTGTGTGCCGTTCGAAATACTGAACCACGGTGAACGAAGACGACTGTTGTGTGTGAGTGCTTGTTTGTGGTTGTCGTGGGTGTGTTGTTGTGTCCCCAAATGTGTTAATGCATGTAGTATAAGTGCTATGAGTGTAACTGTGGTGTTAAGGAAGGCACTGTGTGTGCTAGTATTACGTTTTTTTTGTTTTACCTTTCGTGAGCGTGTACGGTGTTGTTGTGTTGTCAGCCACCTAGTGTTAATGTGCCGCTTCGTGAGCTGGAACAGCCTCGTCCGGCATGTAACGGTGTAAGGCTTGGTTGCGAGGAGCGGTGGGCGTGAGGGAAACACTTGCTGCCTTAGGTGAAATGTATTCTTAACCTAAAAGTACAGCGAGCGTTGGAGAGAGAGCCGAGACAAAAGGTCTGTATCGGTCAAGCTCTCAGGAAGGAGTGCTGAATCTGAGGTTGGAAAATAATGAAGTTACAATTGGTCACGTACGTCAAGGTGACCTCTAAGCTTGATGAAATGCTTTGTATACATACTGAGAACGAACGGACGATAAACACTGACGGATGACATTCCTACAAAGGTGGCGTGATCTCTCTCAGAAGTGTTTTTTTTCCACTATACTTGCATTCCTAATCCATGGTAATATATAATGATAATAATAATACACTGATATAATTACAACTACTATAACACTGCTCGGTCACCTACCACTGATCGCGACCTCGCGACATCCCCCCAAAAATATAATTACTAGTTGACCCGACATAGTGTGAACATGTTGAGCAGACTGCTTATGGCACAAGTATATTAAAACAATGGCTAAGCAGGAATACTCGTGTAGTAATGACATAAATAATGAGAGGTAACACCAGCGGGTGCGACATAAATCATAGAAAAATATTTCAATGGATAAACATAAAGACACAAGTATCTGTAGTCAACAAGTGGCATAGTTACAGAACATGAAATGCTCATCCAGTTCCCCAAAACTAATAAGAATAACAAAAGGTGGGAAACATATTACAATGTTAAGGTACAGGAGCATGACACATTTCTTGCGTTTTTCTTGCGTGAGAAAAAAAAAAACTACCTTGCCAGTGGCTTCCTTGCATCCTGTCGCTTCGTTTGAACAACCAAATAATCATGCAGAACAGAGTTCCTCCTAATAAGGTAGCACACAACGACGAGACTGACGAACATCAGAAACATTGGCACATAAATTCCAGGGTACAAGTATGTGAGGTGCAAGTATTCAGGCAGCGTTTCCTCCAGGGTTTCTGCAAACTCAGTTTCGTTTGCAAAAGACAATGAATTAAGGGAATTAGTCACATAAGAGAGGCTGGAGAAGTGAATGTTATCGAGAGACCGCAGAGGAAACACTCGATGGGAAATATTTGCAGTGAAAACCAGACGGATCAGGGAGGGGTACGTTGTTATGTTAGTAGAGCGGATATAGCATGCTTCCGCTATGGCATAGTGACCAATTACCTTTTGATAAGTGGTACCCTCCGGGCAGATTACTGAAACATAGAAGGACTGAAGGAAATATAAATAATGTAGACAATGAAAGTTCTTATGGAAAACAGGTGTTGGGGGTAGTTGCTTGTAAGGGCACAGGGAAAGAGCGTCAGACGCGTTCACCCGGGTGAGGGCGATCTCGCACACTCCTCCCCGAACCGGTAGGAAGCCAAAAAGTGACGCAGAGCAATAGAATCGCCTGAAGACCGTCTCCTTGCAATATTGCAAGAGTGAGTAGCTACCCGTTGAATACAGAGCGAAATCCTTCGCGATTAAGACAAGAGACGGGGTCGTGTCCAGGGCTAACACACTGTCCTTAGCGGGGAAGGGAAATGGAACAATTTCATGGGCCTTAAACACGTCCGCCGTCTGAAGCGGAACATTAATGTTCATGGCATCGGGCGTGAGGCTGGACTCAATGAAGGGGAAAAAATATTGACTCATGTCTGGGTTGAACAAAGGCTTGATACTATAATTTTGATACCCGATATGGATAGTCGTTCTCAAATCGTGTAGAGGGAACAAGGCAGGTGTGACTCTACCGTGCGCCGCATCTACCATGTTGCTAATAACCTGCTGATTCGCCGTTGCGACAGAGTTAATGACGTTTTCCAGTACATGCAAGGCCTGATCTAGGAGGAGAAACTGATTCACCTGGTCGATCTGCTTGACAACTATGTTGATAACTTCTACCATCTTATTCGTTTGCTCTAGCAGTTCCTCAATGTAAGTATGCAATCGCGCAAGTTTTCTACAATTGGCGTTGATGACCCTGCGATTTCGGGCAGCAAAAGAAAGTACACGATTGTAGCGGTTCCGCAAATCGCGCACGTCCTCGTCGGTTGCCGTACCGAAAAGGAACTTTGAGGCGGACCCAACGATGTTGAGCAACCCCCTCTTTATCCGAGAGTGAACTGAGTGAAAGCTTTAGTCCTTGTCTACTTCATCAACCTTTCCCCGTAAGAACAGAATTCTATCCTCCAGTAGTTGAAAAAGATCCAGAGTTAGTACTAGAAGGTGCCTTTGACTCCCTAGTTTTGGTTGCCCGTATAGCGTCTGCCATGCCGAGTAGTTTTTTCTGAGACTATCCTGATTGTGTCTGTGATGTTGTTCAAGGAAGTATATGGATATTTCACGAGGAGCACATCTTCTATGAGGAAGACCTCCTTATGTGTGCCGTGAGGGCGCCAGGCTTCAGGTGGAAGGGTGTCGTTGCAAGTAGGGAACCGAGGTACAACAAGATGAGCAGAAAACGCAACATCATGATCTGAAAGTGGTGATAATGAGGTATTTAAACTCGTGGTCTCAAGTTATAGCTATGGGTGTTGGTATTGTTGAACATTTGACTCTGAAGGGGAATTACCAATATCAAGGTCCAAGGGTGAGGAAACTACGTTCAGACGATCGCTGTGAACTTCTAGACTGATTCCACTATTTGGCTCAAGAACCTCGAACCTATTTCCCCTGACATTCCGAACAACTCGGTAAGGACCCACAAATTTAGCCCCCAGTTTCGAACTCCTTTCAGCTTGCTTAATCATAACTGTGTCACCCTCTTTTATTTCCACCGGGACGGCCTTTTTGTGTAGTTTTGACATAATTTCAACCTTTGTAGCTTTAACGAACTCCTAACCTCTGAGTGTATCTTGGAAAAAAATATGCATCTGCTGTTGCGCGTACTCATCAATGTTGTAGAAAGGTTGGTGTGGTTTTGTTAGGAGGTCGTACGGAAGACGTTTCTCCACCCCATATAAGATGTAGTAGGGAGACTTCCCCGTAGAGTCGTTTACCGACGTATTTATGGAAGCGGCTATATGCGATAGCCAATCCTCCCAGTTATCGTGGAGATCGTTCACGATAGGCCTGAGGACCTGTAAGATTTTCCGATTACCCCTCTCCGCCAACCCATTAGCAGCTGGGTGGTAAGCTGTGATGAAGGATGGCGTGATGTTAAACTGAGCGCATATTTCGTCCAATACCGTGTTTCTAAACTCGGTGTCAGTCACTCAAAAGAATTCGAGGAGACGAATGGGGACACAACACGTGAGTCACGAGGGCATGTGCCACGCGTGTGGCTGTCTTGTCCTTGAGAGGCGCTAGAACTAGGAACCTAGAGAACTGGTCGACGCACACTAATAAGTAGCGCGAACCATGTTGGATCTGGGGGAGCTGTAATAAGTCTATATTTACGACATCCCATGGCGCCTCTGGTATTGGGTAATGCAACATAGGTGCTGGCCCATTTACGAACCCCTTGTGCTTAGCACAAGCGACGCATTGTGCGACATGTTTTACTACATCAACCCGTAATGTGGGCCAGTAGTATTTCTGTCTGGTGACAGAAAGTGTCTTGTCCCTTCCTGGGTGACCCGCAATGGGTGTGTCATGGACCAGCTTAAGCGTCACGGGGACGTATTTGTCTGGGATGACCAGTTGTTCTATAGGAACCTGTTTGGTTGGCCATGATATACAAAGGAGGTTGTCCTCTGATAGAAAAAATTGCGAAAAAGGAACTGGCAATTCTGGAAGGTTTGTTTCGTCTCCCGACTCTAGGGCGTAAATTAACCTCCTCCACACTGGGTGGTCCCGCTGAGTAGTGTGTAGCTCAGGTGAAGTGAAGTTGTGGATGACCTCTGGGGTGGTAGTCGCGCCTTTTGGAATATTTCGAGATAGGGCATCTGCGACCACATTTGTTTTCCCGGTGATATATTTTATCTCCGGATTGTATGCTTGGATCGTTAAGAACCATCTTGCCAGACGACCGTGTAGGTTTTTTCCCTTGAAAAGATCACTATGTCTCGAAAATGCTTCAAAGCCCATACAATTGCAAGCGCCTCTCGGTGGGTAATAGTTCTTTTCCGGAGCCGTTAGTACTCGACTGGCGAACGCTATTACATGCTTTTTGCCGGACTTATCCGTTTGCATAAGAGCGGCTCATAGTCCACTGACCGAAGCGTCGGTACAAAGCAGAAAGGGGTCCTTGAAATCTGGAAAGACAAGGACCGGAGCCTGTGTAAGCGCTTTCTTTAAATCCTCAAAGCTCGTTTGTTGAGCTGGGACCCACTGAAATGGTACGTCTTTCTTTAATAGATGGGTTAGGGGACTCGCGCGTGATGTGAAGTCCTTTATGAAAGGCCTGTAGTATCCTGCGACTCCCAAGAAAGACCGTACCTTGTCTGTAGACGTTGGTTGAGGGAACTCGGCAATGGCTTTTACTTTGTCGTCCACTGTGTGGATGCCGAATTCGTCCACGACATGCCCCAAGAACTTGATCCGAGGCTTTAAGAATTTACATTTGGTGAGTTTGAGCTTTAATCCTACCTCTTGACGGTAAGAACCGTCTTTCTTTGGAACCAGAAACAAGGGTGAATTCCACGGTGAGTTCGAGTCTTTGATGACACCTTGTTCTAACATATCAGATATAAGCTGCTGCACTACTTCCCTCTGACTGTGTGGGAGTGTGTATGCATTTATATATACATGATTGATATTGGGTTTTAACTTAATGTGGTGTTCAGCACACTGCGTAACTCCAAGCGGTTTGCCTGGTAGAGCAAGCGCCCCCCTATATTGTTCCAGCATCTGGACTAAGGTTGGCTTTATTTCGGAATAGTGTGCAACTTTTAGGAACGCCTCTAAATTAGCTGTGTCTTGTTTGTGAAAATCCTGACACACCGAGGTTATGCCTGAGACTTGGGCTGAAGGGTATTCAGCTGGTTCCGGGGCTACACTTTTCCCATACACTAGACACTGGCATAATCTAACACCGTGTTTTAAGGATACAGGGGATCCTGACGTGTTTATTACCAATGCCTCTGCAGTACCTCCCTCCTTGACTGTCGCGAGAGTTACCTCCACCGTCACCCGGTGTATATGTGGTGCTCCGTTAATACACACATCACTGCCCGTTGGAGGGGCGTTAGGTAACCGGATTTTAACAAGTTTTGCAGCACGATCCGGGACTATTTGAGGTTCTTCTACGGCTGCCGTTACTGTCCGCCACAAGTCTGTAATGTTTTCGTGTGGTTTGACGGTAAGAGGTGACACTTGGGTGGTGGCAGACCCTGAGTCTGTGGTGGGTTGGTCATTTTCCCCCCCTGAGGGTGGGATTACAGGTGACATAGGCGATGGATTTACCATCCCCTGTATGCGTCGTCCTTGATACACGATCGCGTTGCTTTCATGGTGTATGGTTATGTGCAGGTCTTTCATGGCGTTTATTCCTAAGATCCCATCTACAGGTAAAGCAAACCTGCTAGATACATCAAAGAAATCTCGAAAGGGACATACCTTTTTATGTTAGTGGTACTCGCCCTAGGATTCGCAAAGTGGTGCCTGTCACGCCTTTCACATTCAGGTCGTTCTCTTGGAGCGGCCAATTTCCCCCTCTCGCCCGTCGTGTCAGGGACCTATAAGCGGAGTCTGAGATTACATTGACTGTCGCACCTGTGTCTACCACTAAGGTGAGTGAAATTTTGCCCACCTTGCAAGGGAGGGCAATTATGCTTGTCCGTCCCAAGGCGGCAATGACTGAGTCAAGTTGCTCCCAATTTGTATCGTCCTTATGGGATATTTGGATGTATGCCTTGGGGCTGTCACGGAGTCATGCCTTTTTATTCTGAGAAGTGGAGGGATTTGGTTTACTGTCCGCCGAGGACTTGTTCTTCTGTTCCTCCTTGGCCTTTTGTATTGCATAGCAACTCTCTGTACCATGAAAATGGACATGGCAAAAGGTAGTCTTCCGCTGATGGTTTGGCCTATGGTTCCTGTGTGATGAGTGACGGCTGCCCCCTGATCCCCTTGATCTCCTATCAGATCCCTGTGTAGAGTGTGTTGAGTCCCTACGTTTCGAGAAGCAAGTATTCTCGGAATGTCCTGACTGTTTGCAAAACCTACAGGTGAGAGATGCCTTACTTTGTGCCTGCAATGCTGCGGCTGCTGCTAGGGGTTGATTGTGAGTGTGTTCTTGAACCTTGACTTCTAACTCTGAGACGAAGTCAACCAACTTCCCGTCTGATTTGAAGGTCAAGAGAAGGGCAGAACGGCGGTTCTTCTCTGAATTATGAAATAAAAAAAAAATAAAAAATAAACTCCAGGACGGTCTTCACCTGTTGTTTTTGCATACTGCCCCCAGGGAGCCATTGCGCGTCTTCTAGACTGTTGACACGGTCAACCGCCAGCTGATTTGCCTCAGTCATGGCGTCCCAAATCGGCTTTGTTGAGGAATTTTTGGAGAGGACTCGACTCGATGCTTGGTTTACTCCCGCCCCCGAAGATTTTTTATGAAGTTCTTTTAAAAAAATTCATAGTTTACTCCAATGTCTCCCGAAGCGAACGCCGAGGTTTGCATCAAATCTAGTGCCCGAGAGCCTGGAAGTAACCAGGACCGAATGAATGCAATTTTATCATGATCTTCCGTAATGGATGAATTTACGATGGCAGACTCACATAGATCTACGAACTGTCTCGCCGAATAATCAGACTCACTGCCGGAGAACTGTCGGATACTGGCGTGAGTTGGAATCACCCGAATCGGTGGAGGGTGGAAGTGGGATGTGCCCCCGGCAGGAGGGGGTGGAGGAGGGGGATCGGTAGGCATGTTCGAGTTTGGTTGAGTGGGTTGTAAGTATTCCGACGGACACGGAGATGAACGATCCCTGCCTTCTGGAATTGATGAGTAATGAGTGCCTGAACGTAATTTTACCTTATTAAGTTCATCGGTGTTTGTATCGTGCTCCACTTCCCTTCACCTGAGGGACGTGTTAACTGTTTAAAGGTGTCGCCGAGTTTAGCGAGAGTGTCTTTGTTCATAATTTGGCTTGACTCAGCGACAATATATTATCATAGTTTAATGGCTGTAATTTTTTTTTACGCGTCTGAATATAATATTTGCGCAGCACCCCTAAAACAAGGAGATGGTTAGCAAGTAGTCCGTTAGACGTAATAGAATGTTATGGTTATAATGTTATGTTATAATGTTATGGTTATATGAAATAATGTAACCAATAACGTAACGGTTATATGGTTAGGAGGAATAAGTGAGTATGCCTTGAAAGTGCGGTTTTCTCCCGAATGGCGAGAAGAAAACGTGGTGTACGTTAGACTAAAGGAAATCGATCGCGTAAGAGAGACAACTGGAATTATATCGATAACGTACGCGTATGATTGTTAATTCGTACATTTATGTACGACAAACAGTGTTAGATACACATAAATAAAAGAGTCGTGCCTCTACTTGAATGAAATTGCAATTAGCTTATTCGGCACATTCTGACAAAACAGGATAATTAACACTACCAAGATTATTCAGCTGATTGAGGACTGGCGGCGAGGTATGTCGTCGCCTTGAAGGTGCCTGGAGCCTGGGGTCGCGTTGGAAGCACTTGGCTGGCGGCAGGAGTGCGTTGATTGTTGATTGATGGCGTGGAGGCGAACCTCGTGTAATGGCTGCCGGAGATATGCTGACTGAGCGAATTTCGGTGGCGGCTGCAGGAACTCCTTGCCAGACGTAGGACGGCTGCGGTGTTCGTTGTATTTTGCGTGGTATGGGGCAGCGCTAGCGCCCTGGGTATGTGACCTCTTGTGTAGGCGCCTGTAGTGGTAATTGCTTGTAGTCACCGGGAGATGTCCGAGCTTGCCCTTGGTTGAGTGATGCCGTAGGAGGTGTGGTCGACGGTCCTGGCAGCGGCAGTGATGCCGTTTTTTTTTTGTTTTTTTTTTTCAACAAAGGAGGCAGCTCAAGGGCACACAAAAAAATAAAACAATAATAAAAAAAAGCCCGCTACTCGCTGCTCCTAAAAAAGAAGCAAAAGAGGTGGCCGAAAGCAAGATCAAATACGGGAGGAGAGATGTCCTGATACCCTCCTCTTGAAAGAGTTCAAGTCGTAGGCAGGAGGAAATACAGATGAAGGAAGATTGTTCCAGAGTTTACCAGCGTAAGGGATGAAAGAGTGAAGATGCTGGTTAACTCTTGCATAAGGGGTTTGGACAGTATAGGGATGAGCATGAGTAGAAAGTCGAGTGCAGCGGGGCCGCGGGAGGGGGGAGGCATGCAGTTAGCAAGTTCAGAAGAGCAGGCAGCGTGGAAATATCGATAGAAGATAGAAAGAGAGGCAACATTGCGGCGGAATTTAAGAGGTAGAAGACTATCAGTATGAGGAGGAGAGCTGATGAGACGAAGAGCCTTAGCCTCCACTCTGTCCAGAAGAGCTGTGTGAGTGGAGCCCCCCCACACATGAGATGCATACTCCATACGAGGGTGGACAAGGCCCCTGTATATGGACAGCAACTGTGCAGGGGAGAAGAACTGGCGGAGGCGGTACAGAACGCCCAGCCTCGAGGAAGCTGATTTAGTAAGAGATGAGATATGAAGTTTCCAGTTGAGATTTTGAGTTAAGGATAGACCGAGGATGTTTAGTGTTGAGGAGGGTGATAGCTGGGTGTTGTCAAAGAATAGGGGATAGTTGTTTGGAAGATTGTGTCGAGTGGATAGGTGGAGAAACTGTGTTTTTGAGGCGTTGAAGGACACCAGGTTCTTCTTGCCCCAATCGGAAATAATAGTAAGGTCTGAGGCTAAGCGTTCTGCAGCCTCCAGCCTTGAGTCGTTAAGTTCCTGTAGGGTGGGTCTTCTATTAAAAGAAGTTGAGTAATGCAGAGTGGAATCATCGGCGTAGGAATGGATAGGACAGTTCGTATTGGAAAGAAGATCATCAATGAACAACAGAAAAAGAGTGGGAGATAGGACAGAACCCTGTGGGACACCACTGTTAATATATTTAGGGGGAGAACAGTGACCGTCTACCACGGCAGAAATAGAACGGTCAGAAAGGAAACTGGAGATAAAGGTACAGAGAGAAGGATAGAAACCGTAGGAGGGTAGTTTGGAAAGCAAAGATTTGTGCCAGACCCTATCAAAAGCTTTAGATATGTCCAGCGCAATAGCAAAGGTTTCACCGAAACGGCTAAGAGAGGATGACCAAGAGTCAGTTAAGAAGGCTAGGAGATCACCAGTAGAACGCCCCTTGCGGAACCCATACTCTCGATCAGATAGAAGGTCAGAAGTGGAAAGGTGCTTTTCAATCTTCCGGTTAAGGATTGATTCAAAAGCTTTAGATAGACAAGATAGTAAAGCTATAGGACGGTAGTTTGAGGGATTGGAGCGGTCACCCTTCTTAGGCACAGGCTGTATGAAGGCATACTTCCAGCAAGAAGGAAAGGTAGATGTTGACAGGCAGAGGCGAAAGAGTTTGACCAGGCAGGGTGACAGCACGGAGGCACAGTTTTTAAGGACAATAGGAGGCACTCCATCAGGTCCATAAGCATTCTGAGGATTGAGGCTTGAGAGGGCATAGAAAACATCATTTTGAAGAATCTTTATAACAGGCATAAAGGAGTCAGAGGGGGGATGAGTAGGAGGAATATGCCCAGAATCGTCCAGAGTGGAGTTTTTAGAAAAAAAGTTTGAGAGAAGAGTTCAGCCTTAGAGATACATGAGACGGCAGTGTTGCCGTCAGGACTGAGGAGTGGAGGGAAAGATGAAGAAGTGAAGTTGGAGATGTTTTTGGCTAGATGCCAGAAGTCACGGGAAGAGTTAGAGAAAGCAAGGTTTTGGCATTTTCTATTAATGAAAGAATTTTTGGTTAGTCGGAGAATAGATCTGGCACGATTTCGGGCAGAAATGTAAAGTTCATAATTAGCATTAGTTTGAAGGCTCTGGTACCTTTTTGTGAGCTGCCTCTCTATCATTGACAGCACGAGAACAAGTGTAATTAAACCAAGGCTTTTTAGCGTGAGGAGTAGAGAAAGAACGAGGAATGTATGCCTCCATTCCAGAGACAATCACCTCTGTGATGCGCTGAACACACACAGAGGGGTCTCTATCTTGGAAGCAATAATCATTCCACGGGAAATCGGAAAAGTACATCCTCAGGTCGTCCCACCGAGCTGAAGCAAAATGCCAGAAGCATCGCCTCTTCGGTGGGTCCAGAGGGTGTACAGGAGCGATAGGACAGGATGCAGAAATAAGATTGTGATCGGAGGAGCCCAACGGAGAGAACAGTTTGACAGAATAAGCAGAAGGGTTTGAGGTAAGGAAGAGGTCTAGAATGTTGGGCCGGTCTCCAAGACGGTCGGGAATACATGCAGGGTGCTGGACCAACTGCTCTAGGTCGTTGAGGATAGTAAAGTTGTAGGCTTGTTCACCAAGATGGTCAGTGAAAGAGGATGAAAGCCAAAGCTGGTGGTGAACATTGAAATCTCCTAGGATGGAGATTTCAGCGAAGGGAGAGTGGGTCAAGATGTGCTCCACTTTAGAATTCAAATAGTCAAAGAATTTTACATAGTTGGTAGAGTTAGGTGAGAGATAGTTGTGCCGCGGCCGTGTTGCTTGTAGTTTTTAGGGGCGGTTCGTGGGTGTGGTCTCCGTTGGCGGGGACCCGAGGGTGTGACTCCTTCTGCTGCGGAACTGGTGGCTTGCAGTGAGCTCGTAGCCCGATGAATGGAGTTGGCCTGTAGATAGCTTGTAGCTGTGTGTTGGTTTGTAGCGGGCGGGGCGGCCCGTAGCTGTGGCCCCCTGTCGTCGGCCGCGGAGGCCTGTTGCCGGCTTGCTCGTGACTCCTTCCTTCTACGCCTGTCCCCGGATTTTTCGGTGAGTTCTTGTAGCTGTAGAACCGAAAAGGTAGCGATGGCTATGGCACGTTGGGACACCGGCTGCCACCAATAATGTAACGGTGTAAGGCTTGGTTGCGAGGAGCGGTGGGCGTGAGGGAAACACTTGCTGCCTTAGGTGAAATGTATTCTTAACCTAAAAGTACAGCGCGCGTTGGAGAGAGAGCCGAGACAATAGGTCTGTATCGGTCAAGCTCTCAGGAAGGAGTGCCGAATTTGAGGTTGGAAAATAATGAAGTTACAATTGGTCACGTACGTCAAGGTGACCCCTAAGCTTGATGAAATGCTTTGTATACATACTGAGAACGAACGGACGATAAACACTGACGGATGACATTCCTACAAAGATGGCGTGATCTCTCTCTGAAGTGTTTTTTTTTCCACTATACCTGCATTCCTAATCCATGGTAATATGTAATGATAATAATAATACACTGATATAATTACAACTACTATAACAGGCATTTTAAAGTAGGGGGGGGGGGGGGGTAATTCTAATGTTTATATCTTTGCACATAATTATGTTATCTCTATACATTTAGGCAATGGGACACCATCGGTTTGTTTATAGCTTCCAAAAACCCATATGGACGGAGCGTTGAAAATTTAAAGTACCGCGCAGGTCGTAAAACTATCCAAAATTGCCATATCTCCATAACTATTAGTGCTACAGAATTGTAATTAGGCTCAAAACGTTCCTAGTGCCCATATTTATATTCACGCGCACAGTTACATTTTGTGAAACCTTGCCCGCCTGATGCTGATTCTGCTATGATGGCGGAACGCAAAGAAATTACTTTGTCAAGACAGATATCCTCAATGTTCAACAGTCTTTGAGGGCATAAATCAAACTGATTTCAGGAATAGCCCCCTCTTAGCACACCAGCTTTTACCCCAATAGTGTATGTGTCTGTGGAAATGTCCCTATTCAAAATAACACCTAGAATGTTCCTGGCATCACCTCTGCCACGGTTCACCAAGGGCACAGGAACTGCCACATTGTCTCCCACTTCACCACTTTTGAAATCGACTTTACTTCTTTTCACCATTCTCTCTGCTTGAGATAGCTGGCCTGAACACACCGCTTTCCGAGCTCTTTTTATGCTCTCAACATGCACAGTCAGATCGTTGTCAGTTTCTGTCGCAGAAGGAGGAGCTGATTCAGATGAAGTAAAGGCGGTGTCAGTTGAAGAGGGACCAGTTTCAGCCGAAGAGGAGACAGTAGGGGCGGGTTCAGCCGAAGAGGAGGCAGTAGGGGCGGGTTCAGCCGAAGACGAGCCAGTAGGGGCGGGTTCAACTGAAGTGAGGCCAGTGTCAGTCGAAGGGGCAAGAGATTTAGCTGATGCCAATGTAGAAAGTGAGGCGACGTCTGATCATAAGACATGGAGAGGATTCGGTCATGGAAACCCGTGAGGAGCCATCTTGCCAGCTGTATTTCTTACAAAAACAAACGTACAAAAATACAAGTGGTAGATATCTACCATCCTTTTCAAGTCTTAGCAAATGCATAAAA
The DNA here is from genome assembly GCF_024679095.1 of Eriocheir sinensis. Classification (NCBI taxonomy): domain Eukaryota; kingdom Metazoa; phylum Arthropoda; class Malacostraca; order Decapoda; family Varunidae; genus Eriocheir; species Eriocheir sinensis. The sequence continues at coordinate 9,562,648 of NC_066514.1, forward strand.
CAATGCAATAAATCATACAAATGCTTTTTACTAATTTTTCTTATAAAAAGACTAGAAAAAATAATACTTGCATTTCTTAAAGAAATCAAAGAAAACTTGGCAGTAGCAAGGGGGACTGAACCAAGAAGCAGCCTGAGGCAAACCGCTCAATATTCATTGGTGTAATTTCATCCTTAACATACTCCCCACCATAGGAGCACTCAAGCTCCTATCAAAGAAAACATGTATAATCTCATCTTGTATCACAAACAACAAGTTCCTGTAACAGCACGTGGCTTGACCACACGCCCCCTCTTTGTTATCTTTACATGTTCAAGAGATTCAGTTCCGTCATTCTCCCCTACTTCTTCATTGTCTTGTATATGGTGCTCCATGGGAACCTCTGAATTTTCTTTGGCACTGTTTGCATCATAGAAAATCTCTAAGTCATGTAATTTCTGAACAGGTCTACACAAAACTCCCTTGGCAGTTTTCACATTTACACACCTTACTATACCATCACTGCCAGGAAATAAATCAATAATAATGCCCAAAGGCCAATTCATCCTAGGCACATTATCTTCTCTTAACAACACAACAGAACCCTTCTTCACATTGCAATTAGGTTTAAATCCCTTCACTGTAGGTGGCAAATTCTTTAAATAGTCATCACTCCACATTTTCCAGAATTTGTCGAGTAGCCTTTTCCGAACAATTTCTCTTTCACTTAGGTCTTTATTACTGACATTTACTTGCTTATCAGAAATATGAGGCTGAAATCCTGCAACTCGACCAATCAGAAAATGTGAGGGTGTCAAAGGGTCACTTATATCAGGGTCTTCATTTACATAAGTAAGAGGTCTAGAATTGATGCAAGCCTCGACTTCAAACAAAGTTGTTGCAAGTTCACACTTAGTCAAACATCTAGTGCCAAGAGATTTCTTAAGAGCAGATTTCACAGACCTCAAGCCGCTCCCACCAACCTCCCCACCATGGGGATCTGGGAGCAATGAACTTCCACTCAGGGCTGAACATACTAAAATATTGCTGAAGCATATTGGCAACACTTATAAAGGTCTTGGCATTATCTGAATATATCACAGATGGGAGTCCGCGCCTTGCAGAAAATCTGCGGATGGCCAAAATACAATCAGGTACTGAAAGTGAATCTGTTAACTCCAAATGAACAGATCTTGTGACTGCACATGTAAATAACACAAAATACAGTTTCTTAGATGGTTGATCAACTGCAAACAAGGGGCCTGCATAATCTAGTCCAGTTATGGCAAAGGGGAAGGTAGGCTTAACCCTCAATTCTGGCAAAGGAGGAGCTGGTTGGCTGCATGGTCTAGAATCAAATCTCTTGCAAGCAACACATTCTTTACAAATTCTTTTAGCCACTCGTCTTAATCCAATAATCCAATAAGAGTGTCTGATGGTTGACATGAGGGTATGAACACCAGCATGCTTCAAAAGTTTATGCTGATACCGCACTATGAGTTTGGCCACATGACAATTAGGAATAATAATGGGGTGCTTGCTGTCATAATTCAATTCAGAATGTTGTAATCTACCTTTGATTCTCAATAATCCAATAGAGTCTAGAAAGGGGTTAAGTTCTTTTAAGGAAGAATTTCTCGGAAGAGATTTGCCTTGTGACAGAGCAATTATTTCTTTCTCATAGCTTTCTTTCTGAACACAGATAAAGATGTAGTCCCTAGCCTTACTCAACTCCTCATATGTAAGAGAGCCTGAATGTTTAATACCATTGGGTTTACAATTGTGAATGAATCTCCTAACCCAGGCGACAATATTCAGAATCTTCGTGAAATCACTGTATCTACTGAAATCAAATACAGATGTGGCTTTTTCATTAACAGTCATAGCTACTCCTTCTCCATTATATTCTTCACTGGGAAGATCAAACTGGTGTGCCTCATCTTCAAATTTACTTTCAGCACTAACACGAGGAATTAGAAAGCCACTTGGGACCTCTCAGCCATATGTCATTTGAGATCAGTTGATCAGCCAGAACACCTCGTGTCATCAGATCTGCAGGGTTATCTTTACCAGGGCAGTGGTACCAATTACTAGGGATATTAATGACTGTATTTCAGTTACTCTGTTAGCCACAAACATTTTCCATTTTGTGGGATTACCCTTTATCCAAGACAAGGCAACTTTAGAATCTGTCCAGCAAGCTAATCTTACACTATCAGGAAATGTAAGGCTGATTTTACAAAATTAATGAGACGAGCACTCAACAAAGCTCCTAGTAGTTCCAGCCGAGGTAAAGTAACCCGCTTGATAGGAGCTACTTTTGTTCTGGACATAACAAAAGATACATGGAACTCCTCAAGTGATTTAGGTACACGTAGGTACACTATGCTACCATAACCTTTTTCAGAAGCATCACTGAATGCATGAACCTCCAAGCCTTCAAGTTCAACTGCACTTAAAGACAAACCTGGAAAGTAACACCTATGTATTTCAAAGATCTTAATAGTCTCAATACTATCAATCCACTGCTGAAACTTTAACTGCAAATCATGTGGTAGGATTTCATCCCAACTAAGTCCAAGACGCCAAATTTCCTGAAATAGTATTTTAGCATACAGAGTGAGGGGCTTATCAAACCAAGTGGGTCAAACAGTCTAGCAATTAAACTCAATGCATTTCTCTTGGTGAATCTTAAATCTAATTTATCACCCAGACTGAATCCTTTAAATGAAAACACATCTTCAGAGGAGTTCCAATACATTCCCAACAACTTTGTTACCTCATCCACCTCAGGTTCAAAATATTGATAATGCTGATCAATCAATATATCACTGTTAGTGTGCCACTTGGATAAAGTCATACCAGCATCTGATAATATGCCCTGAGCTTTACTAAGCATTTTACTGGCTTCTTCAACAGTATCTGCTCCAGAGAGCCAATCATCAACATACAAGTTTTCCTGAAGCTCTCTTACTGTAACTGAATCAGGGTAAAATTCAAATGGTGTTTAAGAGTGGCATTCAGTAAAATGGACTGCTGGTATTACCAAAAGGCACTCTCACAAACCTCATCACACGTACTATATCACCACATTGCCACAAAACCGATGAACATCCTGATCAGAGCGTTGAACACCAATCTGCAAAATGCCATTGAAATATCTGCCGTTAAGGCAACATTCCATCTTCTAAACCTTAGTAATATTCCAACAAGATCAGGAATTAGTGATGGACCTGACTCAAACAGTCATTCAGGGATATACCATTAGGTCCAGCTCCAGATGCATCAAACACAGGCCTAATCTTTGTGGAAACACAGTCTTTAATAACAGGTCTATGTGGCATATAGTAAGTGGGATAAGGACTTTCAATTTCAGACAGGGGAACCTCAACAATAATATTACTCTCCTCATAATTCTTGAGTACTTTATCATATTCATCTTTCAGATCAGGGTTTTTCTCAAATTTAAGGTTGAGTACTGACAATCTCTTCCTTGCACATTTCTCATTATCAAGCAAACTTAACCTTGCATCTTGATTTTTCCACGGTAGAGCAACCTCATACCTGCCATTAACATACTGAACTGTTTCCTCAAAACTGTCCAACACTGGGTCTTTGGGAGGTCTATCTTTCTGGATAAATACCTATGCTTTCTAAATTCCAGAATTTATGCAAATCAGATTCATTGAAATGTTTAGCAGTATTTATGCATAACATCTGATGAGATACACTCACCTCATGGGCCTTCAAACAAGAACCAGACAAAATCCAACCAAACTTGGTTTTGTGGGCTACTAAATCCTCAGATTTCACAACACTGTCTGCTGAAACAAATCTCCAGTAATTATCCACACCAACCAGTATATCTAAAGTGAGGTCACGATCATGTCCATAGTCATCAGCTAACTGTAGATGTGAAAGGGGTTCTAAGAAATCATCAGGTACCGTTGACGACTCAAGGGTGGACAAATGGACATAACTTCAACTGCTAATACAGAATGGTAATAACCCTGAGTGTCAATCAAATTCACATCATAGACATTCCGTTCCTTGCTGCCTTGTGATTTCTTGTTACCAAAGGCTGAGTAAGAAGTATACTTAGATGTGACCCACTTAGGCTTGATCCTTCTCACAAAGTCATGACTTACATAGGTGGTATCTGCTCCTAAATCAAACATTACAGTAGCCTCAACAGAATCTCCACCATTTGTTAGAACTTTAATTTTAGCTGTCTGCAATACAGTAGCCCTTTTAACTTTCTGCTCATGAGAGATGCCAACATGCTCAACAGTACCAGTATTTATTGTCTCACTTGACTGAACACTTACTTGGTCATTAGATTTTTGGTGACAATCTGTTTACCTGAAGAGTTATTAGTTTCACACAAGGTTGGCCAGCCCTACAAAACAACACGTTGTGATGCCCATTACAAACAGTACACTTCACCTTACCCCTACAGACTTTGGAAACATGTCCTTTGAGAAGACACTTAAAACACAGTCCTTCTTGCTTAACTTTCTCCTCTCGGTCATGTATACCCAACTTAAGTATCTGCCAACACTTCTCAGACTTGTGTCGCTTCTGACAAAACGCACACTGTAGTGGGAATTCTTCAGCTGAAGTCTGCAGGGCTGAAGCTGAACTAACCTTTTTTCTTTCAACGTCACCCTTTTTTCTTTCGACGTCTTGCCGTACGGTGTTCCTTTCAATGGACAAATCCTTAAAGGTTTCTGACCTCTCACGACGCTGGATCTCGGTTTGTAGGAACTTCAGTAGCCACTCCAAGTCAGCTTCATGTCCGGAACTTTCCCTAGACCATTCCAAGCGTATATCTTGAGGAAGTCGAGATAGGATGACTGGAGTTAACACCACGCCATACTGGTCACCCTTGATCCCAAGGCCTTCCAAGCTTCTTACATGACATAACAGCTGGTCTTGTAACTTCCACAGGGAATCACATGGATTAGCTCCCTTGGCTCTGGGTGTCAGGGAAACATTCAGTAAACCTTGCACATGGGCAAAAATTATTCTCTCAGGACGACCGAATCTTTTTTTCAGAAGGTCACAGGCCACCTTATAGTTAGCAGAAGAAAGAGCCAAGCCCTGGATGACAGATCGTGCCTCTCCTTGAAGCACTGACTGCAAGTAACTAAATTTACTTATATCTGGCAGCTCACTTTGGTCAACTAGAGCCTCAAATCTGTCCCAGAAAGACTGCCATTCAGTTAACTCACCAGAATACTTAGGGAGCTCTAGTCTAGGTAATTTCACCTCTGACCTTTCCTTACTAGAAACAGATGCACTGTCATTCTCAACTCTCGTACCTTTCAAGCGTTTAGCTGCCTCGGCTCTAGTCTTCCTGGCAAGCTTGTGAAACTTGTCAGTTTCATCCATGTCTGCCTCCAACTCGTCAGACTCATCCAACAATAACTCAACTTCCGCCTGACGGTTGTCAAAGACTGCAAGCCTCTGGTCAAAAACACTAACAGCAGCATCCAACAACTCAAAGCTGGTAGTGTCATCCTCAAATAATTCCTGCAGTTCCTTGACACTACGAGTGACCCAGCCTCTCGCTGCGGCCCTCCTCTTCTTGGCTGCCTTCACGTCTTCAGACATCGTACTCACTGCTTATCCGGGTCCAAATACCTTCTTGTCCACTTAATCTAAAGGATTCCCGGGTCTGGGCACCAAAATGTAGAAAGTGAGGCGACGTCTGATCATAAGACATGGAGAGGATTCGGTCATGGAAACCCGTGAGGAGCCATCTTGCCAGCTGTATTTCTTACAAAAACAAACGTACAAAAATACAAGTGGTAGATATCTACCATCCTTTTCAAGTCTTAGCAAATGCATAAAACAATGCAATAAATCATACAAATGCTTTTTACTAATTTTTCTTATAAAAAGACTAGAAAAAATAATACTTGCATTTCTTAAAGAAATCAAAGAAAACTTGGCAGTAGCAAGGGGGACTGAACCAAGAAGCAGCCTGAGGCAAACCGCTCAATATTCATTGGTGTAATTTCATCCTTAACACTGTGCAAAGAAGGGCCCCAAGAAGCGTCACCGTGCCCCACTGCAACTATACCAGGTTGGAGCCCCCATGGAACGGGTGGCAGTGGATATAGCAGGACCCTTGCCTCTGATGACGAACGGAAATAGGTACATCTGTGTCACAATGGATTACTTCACCAAGTGGCCGGAAGCCTACGCCATCCCTGACCAGGAAGCCACTACCATCGCCAAGGTTTTGGTGGAGGAGTTCTTCTGTCGCTTCGGTGTGCCTAACGAGCTCCATTCCGACCAGGGAAGGAATTTTGAGTCAACAGTCCTTGCTGAGTGCTGCAAGCTTCTGGGTATCAAGAAGACCCGGACCACCCCTCTGCACCCACAGTCAGATGGAATGGTGGAGAGGTTTAATTGGACGTTGGGCCAGGAGTTGGCCAAGCAGTGCAACAATGATCAGTCTTCATGGGATCAGAAGCTGCCTGCGCTTCTCATGGCCTACAGGTCTGCCGCCCACGAGACTACGGGGTATTCACCGGCAAAGCTGATGTTTGGACGTGAGCTGCGATTGCCGGTGGACCTACTGACAGGAAGGCCTCCTGGGAAAGCCTTCCTAGGGACGCCTCAGTTTTGCCCGTCAACTAGAGGAACGGCTGGAAGAGGTGCACCATCAAGTCCGAGGTGCCTTGAAGTTCTCCGGGGAGGCCATGAAGCGCGGTTACAATATGAGGGCAAGCCACGTTGACTTCAAGGAAGGAGACCGAGTCTGGCTCTACAACCCGCAGAAGAAGAAAGGACAGTCTCCGAAGTTACAGAGCCCCTGGGAAGGCCCTTACACTGTGCTAGAACGCCTCTCCGACGTGACTTACCGAATCCGGAGAACGGAAAAGACCAAGCCGAAAGTTGTCCACGTCAACCGCCTATGGAGGTACCACGGTCCGGGAAACTACACCTGGAACAACTACAGACACCCAGCAGCCGACGAAAATGCAAGGGACGTCCAGGACCGAGAGGAGGTCGACGACGACGTAGGCCTCCTGGCCCTTTCAGCCGAGGGAGATAACCTCCCGGCTTCGGCAGATGTTCCAGGGACACCCCAAGAAGCGGACGACGACGAGGCGCACCAGGAGACAGACGCGCAGGAGGCAACGAACAGAAGACAGAGACAACGCAGGCGTCCACAGCGATACGACGATTATTATGTTTTTGATTAATTCTCTTATGTTTGTACATAGTTAAGTGTGTGATCGGGACGATCACAATTAAGGGGGATAGTGTTGTGCTGGAAGCTTCCCCCGGCGACCATAGGCCTCTAGAAGGCTCCCGGAGAAACGAGCAAAGGTGCGGAGAGCAAGGCAGGCCGTCCGCGCCCACAGGGCGGCCAGGCGCCAGGCGGGAAGTGTTGCCAACTCGCATATATTTTTGCTACATGTTCTTGTATGATCTGAAATATACTGTAATATTCTAGACTGTACTGTTCTGGGTATATATAGGAGAAGAGGGCGAGAGAGGGCCAGTCCCAGTCATAGTAAGCTAGTGGTAAGTGAAGAGTCCGAGTGAAGTGTACTACTAAAGAAGAATATTAAACTACAGAAGCTGTGCAAAGTGTTTACATATCTCCCTCCCACGGAGTCTCCTGACGGCGACACGGAACCCAAGTAACACGTCCGGCATAACAATATTGTTACGAATGTGCTGTATGTGAATGATTGTATGTGTAATGTGATGCACTTGTAGCATGATGCAATGTTACCTCAGCATGGTGCAACTCTACTTGTTGGGACAAGAGAGACAGGAGGGGGCCCGGGGCCGCCGGGCCGCCGGGCAGGAAGTGCTGAGTCGGCAGAGTGGAGGGTGGCGAGCAAGAGGCGCTGAGGAGTAGGGGAGAAGACGCGTGTCTGGGCTTGAGAGTGTTGAGCTGCTCCGCTCGCGAGCTGTGTGCATCCGGTGTGCGTGTCTGCCGTGCCCCTGTACTGTGCCTGATTAACTAACTGTTCTGTGCCCTTGAAAGTTGCTGTACTCTGTACTGTGTGAGGAACCTGTCATTAAACTAGAACTTAGTGTTGAACGTGTATCCTTTGTGCCCTGCCCCGTTCCTGCTCCCCTCGGTGTTCTGTGTGGGCCGCTGTGAGTGACTGGTGCCCGTGTGGCTGTTCTGGTGGGGATCACGCCGCCTGCCTGCCCGTGGATGGTTGTGGTAGGGGGTGGCGTAACATTTGGTGTCAAAGGAGTGGGATAAGTGAACAGTGAAGCGCGCCGAGTGTCATGGCGCCCCCCAGTGGTCGCCGTGAGGGTGAGGAGACGGGCAAGGCCGAGGCTGACCCGGGTGAGGTGAAGCCGGGCCAGATGGACTTGTTCGCTGCCATGCTGGCCAGTATGAGGCAGGATTTAGAACAGAGGGCAGACGAGAGGGCACGCGAGCAGGCAGAGAGGGCAGAACAGAGGGCAGACGAGAGGGCACGCGAGCAGGCTCAGAGGGCAGAAGAGAGGGCTCGCGAGCAGGCTCTGAGGGCAGAAGAGAGGGCAGACGAGCAGGCCCGCCATCTTGCCGAGGTCCTCCAGAGCTGTTTCTCGTCGCTGAAGGTGGAAACCCAGCAGTACACCGACCAGGGCTGCGACAGCGCGAGGAGTGAACGGCTGGAGGAGGTGCGGACCCCGGAAGGCGAGGTCCGAGGCCTGAGGGAGGCGGAGACGCAGCTGCGAGAGGTGGCACCGTCGCACGCGGAGGAAGAAGGCTCAGTTCTGGCAGGAAGCGCCGGGGCGGCGGTCCTGCAGGGGCCTATCTGGGGCTCCTGGCAAGGACTCCTGGAGCCTGGTAGCGTCGTGGCGGCACCAGTAGCTGCCGCAGGAGGTTGGGGAGCCCCCGCCTCGTTGCCTCCCTCACCCCCACCCTCTCCTCCATGCCAGCCGGCTCGCAGGTCACGTAGTCCGCTCTCTCTCCCATGGCAGCAGCGAGAGGTGGCAACGTGGTGCGGGGAGGAACAAGAACGGTCACGTGTGCTGGCGGCGGATGCACGGGTGGCGGACTGGCGGGGCTCCGCGTGGGGCCCTGGCAAGGGCCCCTGAAGCCTGGTGGCGTCGTGGCGGAGCCGGTGGAGGCTGCAGGAGGCTGGGGAGCCGTCAAAGCCGCTCCTTTGGGTCCAGCTGGTGCTGGAGTCGGAGCCATTAACCCTGCCTCGTTGCCTCTCTCACCTCCCTCTCCTCCATGCCTGCCGGCTTGCAGCCCACGTGGTCCGCCCGCTCCCCGCTGCAGCCCCTCATCCTCCCGGAGCTCAGGGAGGCTTAAGCCAGCGGGGCACGACGGGAAGTTGGCATGGGAGGCCCAGTTCAAGATGCCAGCTGCTGCCCAGGGCTGGGGCGAGGATGAGAAGGCGCTGCAGCTGACAACAGCGCTACGGGGCTCAGTGGACGGGCCCGGCCGCTTGGTGGGGAGCGCCGAGAGGACCTTGGGGCGGCCTGACATGCCGGCCGCTACACGACTCCAGGACGCGCCACAGAGGCTGTGTGGCGTCACGGGGCACTGCGTGCAGTCTGAGGGCCCAGTGGAGGCTCGTATCGGCGTAGGCAGCGCTGTGGAGCGCCGGCCGATGGACGTCGCCGATCGAGACGAGCCGTGCGTGCTGGGCCTCGACTACCTGACGCAGGGCGAGGCCTGTGCCGACCTTGGACGGGAGCTGGAGAGGCTGCGCGGACAGGCGCCTTTGCTCCCGAAGGTCGGCTGTGCAGAGGTAGTCGCGGCGGAGCGACTGCACCTTGCCCCGGGGACGGAGGCCAGGAAGGTCCTGTGTTGCGGGTCGGACGCGATGCCAGCGGAAGACGCGGTGGAGTCCACGGAGGGCCTGCAGCTGCCTGATGGTGTGGCAGCCGGACGGAGTCTCGAAGGAGCGGGGGAGGAGTCAGTCACGGTGCTGGAGGCTAACTTCTCCGACGAGGCTCGGAAGGTACCCGCTGGTGCCAAGCTGGGCACCTGTGAGGAGGTGGAGCGCCCAGAGGAGACGTCGGGCAGCAAGGAGTCGGCCGCTGTGGGGCCGCTGCCCGACTTCCTGGAGGATTTGGCGCACCGGAGCGCCGCTAACCTGACGGAGGCGCAGACGAAGGTGCGCCACACCCTGGCTCGGTGCGCGGACGTGTTCAGCGGGGGTGGATTGGACCTGCTGTTCTGCACGGGGTTGTTGAATCACAACATCAGCACGGGAAATGGTGCGCCCACCAGGAGCCCGCCCCGACGTGTCGTGCCGGCCAGGCGGGAGGAACTGCAGCGCGCCGTCAACGAGCTGGCGGCGCTGGGGGTGATGGAGCGGACAGACAGTCCGTGGCCCTCAGCAGTCGTCCGGGATATGAAGAAGGACGGCACGCAGCGCTTCTGTGAGGACTGCCGGGCGCTAAGGGGCGAGACTGGCGAGGACTCTCACCCCCTGCCGTGGACCGACGACGCGCTGACGAGGGCCTTGGAGTTCGGGGCCTTGACGATGACCAGCGGCCTAGCGGCGGCCGCCCCGCCCTGCCATGACCTCCGGGGCCGGATGGCGAAGGTGAAGATGAAGGCAGCGTCGATGAAGGTGAGCCCGGAGGGTCTCCGTGGCTCGTGCGGGGGCTGTGGCAAGAGGGGGCATAGTTGCAGTCGGTGCCTGGGGGAGCGAAGGACGCGTTCCCTTGACCGGCCGAGCCCCGATGCCCACCAGCCTCGCTGCAAGGACTGTGGCCAGTCTGGCCACCGCTCGAGCGCCTGCCCCAGGCCCAGGGACGCGGCGCGGGCGGAAAGCGCGGACGGGCTGGAGAAGGGAGCCGACTTCCAGCCGTCTCCCGCCCTCGGGCCCCGCCTTGAGTAAGCTGCCGCCGCCCGACCAGCGTGTTGCCAGTGGAAGGCTTAGCGGTTGTAGCCACGACGCGTGACAGTGTACACCGGGGGCTGAGGAGTGCTCGGCGCGGCCTGACCCGGGGTAGTGTGTGCTGCTGGAGGGGCCAGTGGAGGCTCGTATCGGCGTAGGCAGCGCTGTGGAGCGCCGGCCAATGGACGTCGCCGATCGAGACGAGCCGTGCTTGCTGGGCCTCGACTACCTGACGCAGGCCAGTAAGGCTCGTGGTGGCCTCGGACGGGAGCTGGAGAGGGTGACCGGAATGGTGCCCTTTGCTTCCAGGAGGTTTTCGAGCATGGCTGCGTGGGGAGGTAGTCACGGCTGAGCGAGGGCACCTTGCCCCGAGGGTGGAGGCCAGGAGCCGGTGTCGACTGTCCCGAGCGTCACGTGGAGTGGATGGCGTGGAAGAGCCCACTGAGGACTGGAGGGTGGTCGACGGCGTGGCTGACAGGCGGAGCCCCTTGGGGGCGCGAGAAGAGACTGTGGAGGACGTGGTGGAGGACAGACTGATTTATGTGTATTGCATGTATTTTTCTGTGTTCAATGTTCGGCCGGGAGCTCAGGCTACCGGTGGATTTGGCCACGGGGCGGCCCCCCGACGTGAGCTTGCCTACCGTCACCTCTGGCTTCGCAGCGGCACTGCAGGAAAGCCTGGCTGAGGTGCACCGACGCGTACGGGGCAAGCTCATGGTGGCAGGCCTGGCCATGAAATGAAGGAGACATACGACCGGCGCAAGAGGGACGTGAGCCCCAGCAGCGGCGAAGGGGACGTGTCAGAGGTCGACCAAGGGGCGAACGAGAACAAGGGCGGTGCGGCGAAGCGGCAGATGTCAGTGACGACCCTGAGCAAGGACTTGGGGCCGATGACGCCGCTCTGGGTGCCACCGCCTGCCTGCCGCCGCCCGCATCCCAGCGGCGCCCTCGGCGAGAGAGGCGTCGGCCGGGATGGTTAAGAGACTTTAGTGATGTCCCAGGGGACTGATTAGCTTGATTTATTTCATGTGTTTTGTTTGTTGAATGTTGGGGCAGCCGGGTCGACTGCCTTCTGAAGGGGGAGATAGTGTTACGAATGTGCTGTATGTGAATGATTGTATGTGTAATGTGATGCACTTGTAGCATGATGCAATGTTACCTCAGCATGGTGCAACTCTACTTGTTGGGACAAGAGAGACAGGAGGGGGCCCGGGGCCGCCGGGCCGCCGGGCAGGAAGTGCTGAGTCGGCAGAGTGGAGGGTGGCGAGCAAGAGGCGCTGAGGAGTAGGGGAGAAGACGCGTGTCTGGGCTTGAGAGAGTGTTGAGCTGCTCCGCTCGCGAGCTGTGTGCATCCGGTGTGCGTGTCTGCCGTGCCCCTGTACTGTGCCTGATTAACTAACTGTTCTGTGCCCTTGAAAGTTGCTGTACTCTGTACTGTGTGAGGAACCTAGCTGTCATTAAACTAGAACTTAGTGTTGAACGTGTATCCTTTGTGCCCTGCCCCGTTCCTGCTCCCCTCGGTGTTCTGTGTGGGCCGCTGTGAGTGACTGGTGCCCGTGTGGCTGTTCTGGTGGGGATCACGCCGCCTGCCTGCCCGTGGATGGTTGTGGTAGGGGGTGGCGTAACAATATATTGAAGACGACTCTTGTTTATGTTTCGGGAAGGAGAGAGTATAGAGGACGCTGGGACAAAGTGTTTCCCTCAAGTTGATGTTTACAAGTTGATAAAAGTCAAGAGACGAGCAATACTTATCAAAATAAATAAAATGAAACACAAATTAGCCCCCAAAAAACACTAATGACGTTTTATTCATAATTTTGCGCCATTAGAGCGAATGCCGGGAAATCCAATATCCCCTTAAAACACATGAAAACACTTTTGTAAGACAATTTAAACCCGTAAAAACAGTAACCACATTTTCATCAAGTATTCTCCGCCATTAAAACACAATTAAAAAAATAAATAAGGAAATAACACTATGCAGGTCAAAGAAGAAGAAGAGGAAGGCAAGATGGCCGCCGACCTCTGCCCCAGCCGAGCCAGTCCACACTTTTTCGCCATTCCAAGCCTTGTGGAGGTGTGAGGTCTGTTAGGCCGTGACAATCGTTCTCTCAGGCTTTCGACACCACAAGCAGCCGCCGGGAACCCTGCTGGACATACGGGGAAGGTGATCAAGGCTGTGTGTGTGGGCAAGTGTTATTATTGTGTGGGGTGGGTGAGGTGACGCGTCCCCTGATGTATGCCCCCCCCCACACACACACACGGGTAGTATTTTCACACAGTTGTAGTGGCCGCTGCCACACTCTGCCGTTGGTATCAGTGAGGGCTGAAGGTTACCAGGACAAAATAAGATATCTTTCCTTTGTGTTTCTGTTTTCCTTTGTTTTGTCTTTCGTTCCTTAATATTTGTTTACTGTATTTCAGGTCCCTGCCTCCCCTGATGCCTGGGGGCAGACTCCTGGCTGGTGGCTGTCCTCCTCACACCTCCTGCCTCCACATGTCTTCTCAAAGGTACTAATTCTTGGGATAATACTCACAAAGCGTAGCCTCCTGCCTGGCAGTCCAGCCGCTGCTGCAAGAAATACCTCCTTGCAGAAATGTTGCATATACTTTTGGGGGTCCAGGGGAAGCGCAGCCCACAGAGTTATATACATAGAGGGTTCCCAGAGCCTGGATTTTGAAGCAATTGGCGGCCATCTTAAGGTGACGGATGGCGAGACAGAGAAATTTAACATGACATAGTTATGTCTGCTATTATCAAGTTAGCAGCGCCTCGGCGATCCTCTGTCAGATAGACTTGTTATTTTCTTGTCCATTTTTTACCCCTGATTATTGTTACATTGGTACATGTCATATACCATCTGAATCAATGTGCTGAATTTGAAACTGTAAATGAAACTCTAATGCAATAAAAAGTGTAATAATGACGAGGAGTTGAAGCAAAAAAGGTGAACAAAAATGTTTATACACTATTTTTCTCATTATTTTATTGTGGGTGTTTACCTGATGCAATATATTTGTGACCATGATATGCAGCAATGTCTCATCAACACAATGATGATATGCAGCAATGTCTCATCAACACAATGATGATATGCAGCAATGTCTCATCAACACAATGATGATATGCAGCAATGTCTCATCAACACAATGATGATATGCAGCAATGTCTCATCAACACAATGATGATATGCAGCAATGTCTCATCAACACAATGATCGGCTCAGTTTTCCAAAATATCATAATGGTGGCTAGCTAATAGTGGTTAAGTGTGAACATGTGGAGCCATGGAAAGGTCGCCAGTCCGTCACCCTATGGCGGCCGACCACAGAGTAACAGGCAGAAACAGTGGCCTCACCTCTCACCGTGGCAAGAGAATGGAGTTGAACCCTCTAGTATATAACTCTGTGGCGCAGCCCCCTCTGGTTAGGAGGGGGGCAAAGGCCCCTGTTAGAGGTTAGGTTATGTAAAGTTGTGTTGTAATAGTTTAAATCTGCTCCCCCACCCAAAACCCCTGATATCCCACTCGTCCCCCAAGTTGAACCTCTCTGCAAGCAAGTATGTGGCTGCGGCAGCAGGTGCACAGAAGGCATTGAAAAGTCAGTCATTTAGTCATTTCCAGAGAAAAATAGTCTCCATGATAAACAGCAGCATATTTTGTCCAGAAATAAGCAGTCAGCATCTCAAAACTAGTAGATAGGCTACCCTCTCGTGAATATTCCCCGGTATTTGTTCTGGCTTACCATTATTTTTAAGCAGTGTTAACCCAGCAGCTGTGGCGATCATGTTTCTTAAAGACCCCTCTCAGTGAATTAATGACAAAAAATCATCACGCACACAAACCATTATATTATATGTATCAATGCATTGGTGATCAAATGCATACGTATATATTATGGGGGTTTATGTCATGGGAAGAATTTTGCCCGTCGCTGGTACGCGGTAAAGCCACCTATTTGGCCCGTCGCTGCTACCAGGTTAATTGTAGGAGGAAACAGCTGTTGAAACCCTTGCTGTCATAATACACTAAATGCTTTCAACACATTTAGTCTTGACCAACACTGCCGTGGGTGATGTGTCTATTGTGGGCTGTTTTTTGAAGGTGCGCTGACTTGGTTTTGTTGATCTTCTTAAATCATTTCTCATGACTGGGTTTTTGACATGTTGGCTGTGAGAATCTGACACTTGTAACTAACTAATGTGGCCTCAGATGAAATTGTGGAGCCAAACTAGACACCTAACTTAGCCCTCTCGTGCACCAAAAGTTTCAATAAGTTTTTGTTTCTGTGCTCATTTGTAAAATCGTGTCTTGCTGGCTTGAGTCAGATTTTTATCACTCCAAAATATTTTGTTTCTTAGGCATTTTCCTCCCTAAACCTTGCATTGATCATTATGCATAGTATAGCAATGACTTTGTTATTTGTTGTAGTTTTTATGAATCATTAAAAATAATAATAATGCCTCAGAGCATTTATGGACATGGAATAAAGTGTGCATAAACAATTTTTTCCTTAGCTTATGTTCCTGCCTCCATAAATAAACATTTTGTAAGCCAACTTTTCAAGACAGTAGAAGCATTGATAACAGCAGAATCGTACTCTTGCACCCTATCCCTCCATTTCACTGGAGGTCGTCCTTTAGCATTCCCTCCCTCTATCTCACTCACATACACCCTTCTGGTCATCTTACTCTCCTCCATTCGCTCCATGTGGCCAAACCACTTTAAGGTCTGTCGCTTCACTTCTTCCACCACTCCACACTTCTTCCCTTCACCCCTGTGACACATTCCAAAACGCTCGTACACACTTTCATTACTCATTCCATCCATTCTACTCACACCACAAGCACTCCTCAAATAACTCATTTCCACTGCCTGCACTCTAGACCTCTGACTTTCATTCCAGGCCCACATTTCACTTGCATATGTGAGGGTTGGTACTATTATTGTATTTCTCAAATCCCTCTTTACCTCCATGCTCACACTTCTGCCATTCATGATTCGTCCCAAAGACCCTACCACCCTTCTTCCTTGCAATGCCCTTTCTCTTATCTCTCCCTCCATGCTTACACATAACTGATCCAAGGTACTTAAACTCATTGACCTCCTCCATTTCTTCACCATTCAAAATTATTTTGCATTCTTGTCACATTCAATTCCCACTCTATATGGGCATACAAAATCTACAACCTCACTTCTACTTCGCTCACAAACCATCACTTTACTTTTGTTGACATTTACTTTCAGCTTTCTCCTATTACAGACACTATCAAAAACACTGACCAAATTTTGTAGGTCACTTTCATTTTCTGCAATGAGCACCGTGTCATCAGCAAAGAGTATCGAATTCAGTACCCACTTCCTTCCCTCATCGAACAGTCTTACTCCAACTTTGGCCTTAATTTCTCTAATGACACCATCCATATAAATATTGAATAACCATGGTGACATGACGCACCCTTGTCTTAAGCCCACTTTTATCTCAAAATGTTCACTTGTTTCTCCAGTAATTTTGACACATGCAGATGCATCCTCATAGAAAGACTTTATTGCACTAAGCAGTTTTCCTCCCACACCATATATCTTTAAAACATCCCACAATGCAATCCAGTCGACTCTGTCATAAGCTTTTCCAAATCCATGAAGGCAGCGTATAGTTTCTTTCCTTTTGCTATTATTTTTTCTACTACCATCCTGAAGGCAAATATCTGATCCACACATCCCCTTCCCTTCCTGAAGCCTCCTTGTTCTTCACTGATTTTCTCTTCTGTAAGTCTTTGCACCATATCCATCACACATTCATCACCCTCTTTAGCATTCATATCTCCCATCATAATAAGTTTCCTTTCTTTCTCAAAACTCTTCAAACATGCATTCACTTCCTCCCAAAAAGCTTCCCTTTCTCTCAGTCCTTTTTTACTTTTCACATTTACTGGTGCATAAATACACACCCATGCATACTTTTCTAAACCTACTTTTCCTTTCAGCCACACAATTCCTGATCCCTTCCAACCATAATCAGTCACACCATTCCACACTCTTTCAGACATCACAATAGCACATCCTTCCTTACTCCTGCCTCTATACTTCTCATCTATCCCCGTCCATACAACCCCCCCAGGCACACCCTCCCACGTACCCTCTCTACCATCACTCACACCAGTTCCTCGAATATGTGTTTCACTCACTCCAACACATCCACTCTACCATTTACAAAATTTTCAATCATCACTCTCCTCTTTTCCTCACCATCTAAACCATTCACATTTATAGACACCTGTCTCATACATTCCTTTCTCTTCTGCCGCCCTCTAGCCATCGCTCCTGCCTCTAAAAACTCGATAAAAGTATTAGAGGCCACCAATCAGTCAACATTGCAGCATTCAAATCCTTCTGTGTCAATACATCTGAAATATATGTAAGAGTACAACTGGTATTACATGCCTCAAAGCTTGCATAGGATCCTTATTCATGGAGCTTCAGTAATAGAACAGTTTAACCCACCAATTGGACTTTATTCTGAAGAAGCACAAGAAGCAAAGAATAAAGACTTCAAAAAGTTCAGAGTCATTTTTCCGAAAGGTATCTCGTAAAAAAACAAATGAGGACTTAATGCGAAGGCTATTTTGCTCATCAGATCCCCTAATAACCTCAGTGAGAAATAAAATGTGGAGCATACACAAGAAAGGTCTACCAGCTGAAACACCAAATCAAGCTCCTTGTTACAGATCCTGAGACATCATCTGGAGAGCATAAACCATAATTCTAGACATGCACTATGACTGATTAGCAGCCTTCCTGTATTTAACATACCCGTAGTTAATTGTATCTACAGCTACACGAAAAGTTACTTTATTTGATTTAGAAACCTATTTAGAGGAAGTATTTATATTGTAAGTCTTACATCTTTTATTGTATAATATGCAAAATGTGGTGAAACGATTATATACCTTGAGTTCCCATTAATTCACGTTAATTACGTTTAATGGATTGAAAAGCTTACTAGATTTATATGTTCGGAATCAATTACTGATACTTACTTTATGATAATTTTTTCATTTATTATCAGTGAAAAAGCATATTTGGACAAAATAAACATTTTCTGCAGTGGAAATATTTTTGTCCCATAATCACCCATTCTGGCCCACTGTGCATTGGCATGAAGATATCAACCAATCACCAATCAGTGGGGCCTTACGCCAGGGGGGGCAAGGCTCATTAGTTGATCTCTCAGGTATTTCTTACCTCTTATTTTTTTTTTTTTACTGTCTTTTCCTTTGTTTGTGTTTTCTCTCCTTGATTGCTTTCCTTTCATTTCAGGTCTTTTTGGTGGTCGGGCTGTGAGTCTCCCTGCCTTGCCAATGGAAGACTTTCCTCCCCGGCCTTCCTCCTCCTTCAGGTCTTCCAGCTGGTCTCCTCCCGTGTACCTCCACAACTCCTCTGGAAGGTATGTGTGTTCTGGTCTATCATCATCACGGGGGCTTCGTGGTGCAGTGGTTAGCACACTCGGCTCACAACCGGGTTCGATTCCTGGGCGGAGCGGAAAAATTTGGGCGCCTTTTCCGATACCCTACGTCCCTGTCAACCCAACAGTGAATGGGTACCAGGTATTAATCGTGGGTTGTGTCCCGTCTCCTGGGGTCTGTTCCCGTCTCCTATAATTCCTTCCCCTCCTGTCTCTCCGGCATATGACCACAGATGTTGCGCCCACTAAACCAAACTTTCCGACTTTCCATTATCATCATTGTTAAGCATTGGGAATTCTTGGAAGTAGCTGTTCAAACCTCTTGGATATTTAGTTTTTCCACCTTTTTTTATAATTGTAGTTGTGTTAGTTTCCAAGTTTTTACAGCATCAAGGCCAACTCCTTCCTCACCACATACTCTTAGCCTTCCCTATAACCTTTACCCTTAGGTAGTCACTTTAGATCCAGGTTATTTTTTTCATCCGTTACTTCTCACTCAACAGGTGGAGAGGGAGGAGTGCGGACAATAACGCTGCCTGTTCAGTGTGGGCCCCAAACACCTAAATGCCAAGGAAGAGAACATGAAGGTGACGGCAATGAGAGAGGAGGAGGCAGAGGACGAGGGAATGATTTAAATGCTGCGGAAGAGAGCTGTCTGGGAACTGGCTTGAAGAGGTTGTCCTCCCTCACAGGGGGTCTGGTTCTTAAAAAGGAAAACACACTCACCTCCAGTCCTTCTCTCCTTCATGTATTATAAAGAGCAGAGCAATTCTTGTCTAAACCCTGTGATAGAATAAATCTTTGAAGGTTAGGACAGACAAGGGAGGCTATGTTCTCAGCTAATATTTCCTTTGTCCTGTTTCCCTGTTAATTTTGAGGGTCAGGATGGCTGGGTGGAGCACTTGCCTCCCCCTCCTTGCCCTCATGCTAAACCTTTACTACACTCATCTGTTCCTGTGGATAATGCACACACACACACACACACACACTCTCTCTCTCTCTCTCTCTCTCTCTCTCTCTCTCTCTCTCTCTCTCTCTCTCTCTCTCTCTCTCTCTCTCTCTCTCTCTCTCTCTCATAAAATAAGAACATTAAAATTCTTGCAGGAATTTATTATTCTCCAAAAGAATCCGTGTTTATACAGTTCTAATTCCTAAATGAATTTGCAGAGATAAGAGGAAGAGGAGGAAGAAGAAGAACAAGAGGAGGAGAAGGATGAAGGGGGAACACAGGAAACAATTGGTGAGTGTTGTTAACTTCATCAGTAATTCCTTGTTCATCTTCCTCTGGCAGTAATTTTCATCCTACAGTTGTTTCTTTTGTGTTAAATTCTTGGTCTTCTTTTTTTCCATTCCCAGCTGAGTCTCCTTGATGTTAGTTCCCAGCACACACCTCGTAGCAGTTTGGTGGTTTGCACATTTCCTAAAAATATTTTCACAACAGATATCAACAGTTTCATTGAGAGGAATATTTGTAAATAGGGATTTTACATCAAATGATGCCATGATACAATTTTGTAAGTAGACCTGCAGGTTTTTTGCGCGAATGAAAGTGTCTTTACAGCTTGCACGCACAGATGACTTGACTTTTGCACCGGAGTCCATGCTCAGAGATATGCCACGCACCATGCCATCATTAGAATGCAAGAGGCATTAACTTAGAGGCAGTGACTTGCTACATCTTTTTCTCCACTCACTGGTGTGAGGGAAGGAGGGTCTCCCTCCCTCCAGGGGGCTTGAGTTTGCATGGTCTTGAACAATTCAGTCTGAACTTTAGCCACATCCTGGTGTTTCCGCCCATTTTTTCTGGATTACGTAACAGCTGGAAGACATCCAGGAGGCAGCAGTCTCTGATCTTTACATTGCTGGACACAAAAATAAGGAAACTTTCAAGCTAAAAGGACTGAACAGTGAGAAACTTGACCCACTGATTTAAGGCCGGCAGAGAGTGGACACTCAACAACCAGGGGAAAAAAAACTACAGAAGCAGGAACATGTTAGGACGATAGATGGCTTGATGTCACTCCTCACCTTAGAACCAGGAAACTGAGAGAACAAACCCACACTCTCCCTGGTGATGTGTCGCTCCGTACAGGGCAAGAAACTGCAACGTGACCTTGGCTGCAGGTGTTATGGCGCGCAGAAGAAGCCACTGATAAGTGACCTCCAAAGGAAGAGGAGGCTTCATTATGCCCAGCCATGTAAAGATCAGATTGTTTTGCCTCCTCTATGTTTTCCATCCCTTATGTAATCCAGCAACAATGGCTGGAAACACAAGGAGAATATGGGGGAAATTTCAGGATGAATTGTTCAAGGCAATACACACTGTCAACCCCCACAGGAGGGAGGAAGGGGGAACCTCTTTTCCTCACACCGGTGCAGATGTAAGTCACTGCCAGACACACACTCCTGCCTTGTAATGATGGTATGGGAGTTAGATATGAAGTTGCACGGCATATCTCCATGTGCGGGCTCTGGCGCAGAAGTCATCCGTGCAAGCTGTACAGGAATAGACATGAATATAGGAGTGTAAGTAGATATGTATCAGTGGGTGAATGTACAACAGCCATGTGCACTACGCGTCCTCACACTAGGGGCTGTATTAATGATAATAATAAGTTGTGGGGATGTTGTCTGTCCTTGGTATGGTACACACAAAACTGTTCATAACTCTTGTCCCAGCACCAACAGGGGCTCTCCAAACATTGCAACAATACAGCTGGAGAATCCTTCATCCAGAATTCAGAAATCCAAAAGTTTTTTGAATGCTGATATGACGTGTTATTTCTTTATTTTTTTTCTTTATTTTTTTCTTTATATACATATTTTTCTAGCCACCTCACTGTGGGGACGCAGACTATATGGAGGCCGTCAAGCGTGTACTTTTCTCCGAGAAGGGACCACAGACCCTTGCCGGGTGATGGCTCATGGAGGGGAGGGATGGATGCCGATAGACTACTCTGTCCCCTGACGTCAGCCTAGCCGACCAAGTCAGTCTCTCGACGAGGACTGGCGAATCTCTTTGTACAGGTCAAAGACGTGACCGTGGGTTCCCTTTGTTCGCTGCAAGACAAGAGTGCTCAAAGTGGAAAACAATGGGAATAGAGTTAGGGCTGCCACCTTAAGAACATAAGAACGCAGGAGTCTGCAAGAG
>NC_066514.1:9584175-9699175 GCF_024679095.1 Eriocheir sinensis
CCGTCATTGCCGCCTTGGGCCGGACAAGCAAAATTGCGCTCCCTTGCAAGGTGGGCAAAATTTCACTCACATTAGCGGTAGACACAGGTGTGACAGTCAATGTCATCTCAGACTCCGCTTACAGGTCACTGACACGACAGGCGAGTGGGGAAAATTGGCCGCTCCAAGAGAACGACCTGAATGTGGTAGGCGTGACGGGCACCACTTTGGGAATCCTTGGGCGAGTACCACTAACAGTCAGCTTACATGAAAAAGTATGTCCCTTTCGAGATTTCTTTTATGTATCTAGCAGGTTTGCCTTACCTGTGGATGGGATCTTAGGATTAAACGCCATGAAAGACCTGCACATAACCATAAACCCTGAAAGCAACGCGATCGTGTATCAAGGCCGACGCATACAGGGGATGGTAAATCCATCGCCTCTGTCACCTGTAATCCCACCCTCAGAGGGGGAAAATGACCAACCCACCACAGACTCAGGGACTGCCACCGCCCAAGTGTCACCTCTTACGGTCAAACCACACGAAAACATTGCACACTTGTGGCGGACAGTAACGGCAGTCGTAGAAAGTCCTCAAATAGTTTCAGATCGTGCTGCAAAACTTGTTAAAATCCGTTTGCTTAACGCCCCTCCAACGGGCAGTTATGTGTGTATCGACGGAGCTCCTCACATACACCGCGTGACGGTGGAGGTAACTCTCGCGACAGTCAAGGAGGGAGGTTTTGCAGAGGCATTGGTAATAAACACGTCTGGATCTCCTGTATCCTTAAAACACGGTGTTAGTTATGCCAGTGTTTAGTGTATGGGAGAAATGTCGCCCCGGAACCAGCTGAATACCCTTCTGCCCAAGTCTCAGGCATAACCTCGGCGTGTCAGGCTTCTCCCGAACAAGGCACAGCTAATTTAGAGGCATTCCTAAAAGTTGCACACTATTCCGAAATTAAGCCAACCTTAGTCCAGCTACTGGAACATTATAGGGGGGCGCTTGCTCTACCAGGCGAGCCGCTTGGAGTTACGCAGTGTGCTGAACACCACATTAAGTTAAAACTAAATACAAATCCTGTATATATCAATGCGTACAAGCTCCCCCACAGTCAGAAGGATGTCGTGCAACAACTTATCTCTGAAATGTTAGAACAAGTTGTCATCAAAAAATCGAATTCCCCGTGGAATTCACCCTTGTTTCTGGTTCCAAAGAAAGACGGTTCTTATCGTCCTGTGATTGATTTCCGGCGTGTGAACACTGCGACCGTGGATGATCATTTTCCGCTTCCCGTTCTTAGAGATCTTCTGATGTGTCTCGGTAGAGGAAATAAAGTCTTTACGAGTCTTGATCTGGTCAGTGGCTAATGGCTACTGCCCATGGCCCCCGAGTCACGTGAAATAACGGCTTTTAGCACGCCTCATGGCCACTATGAGTGGACAAGGATGCCGTTCGGGCTCAAAGGAGCTCCCTTGACCTTCCAAAGGACAATGAACAGTATTTTTGGTGACTTGCTGGGCAACTTTGTCTATGTGTATTTAGACGACATCATCATAGCAGGTAAAGACGTGCATGCACACATGGAAACACTAAAAGCAGTCCTACACAGACTTCAAGAGGTCGGATTAAAGCTCAAAATCACCAAATGTGAATTCTTAAAGCCTCGGATCAAGTTCTTGGGGCATGTCATGGGCGAATTCGGCATCCACACAGTGGACGACAAAATAAAATCTGTTGCCGAGTTCCCTCAGCCAACGTCTGCGGACAAGGTACGGTCTTTCTTGGGTGTCGCAGGTTATTACAGGCCTTTCATAAAGGACTTCGCAGCACGCGCGAGTCCCCTAACCCATCTATTAAAGAAAGACGTACCATTCCAGTGGCTCCCAGCTCAACAAACGAGCTTTGAGGATTTAAAGAAAGCGCTTACACAGGCTCCTGTCCTTGTCTTTCCGGATTTCAAGGACCCCTTTCAGCTTTGTACCGACGCTTCGACTAGTGGACTAGGAGCCGCTCTGATGCAAACAAATAAGTACGGCAAAAAGCATGTGATAGCGTTCGCCAGTCGAGTACTAACTGCTCCGGAAAAGAACTTTTCTGCTACCCACCTAGAGGCTCTTGCCATTGTGTGGGCTCTGAAGCATTTTCGTGACATAGTGAAGAAGCCTTGGGCCGACCATCAGGCCCCACCGGGAAGATGCCTACCGGCGCAATAGGCAACAACGTAAAAAAAAAAAAAAAAAAAAAAAAAATATTGTAACTTCATTATTTTCCAACCTCAAATTCGGCACTCCTTCCTGAGAGCTTGACCGATACAGACCTATTGTCTCGGCTCTCTCTCCAACGCTCGTTGTACTTTTAGGCTAAGAATACATTTCACCTAAGGCAGCAAGTGTTTCCCTCACGCCCACCGCTCCTCGCAACCAAGCCTTACACCGTTACATTATTGGTGGCAGCCGGTGTCCCAACGTGCCATAGCCATCGCTACCTTTTCGGTTCTACAGCTACAAGCCACAAGAACTCACCGAAAAATCCGGGGACAGGCGTAGAAGGAAGGAGTCACGAGCAAGCCGGCAACAGGCCTCCGCGGCCGACGACGGGCTTGCAGTGAGCTCGTAGCCCGATGAATGGAGTTGGCCTGTAGATAGCTTGTAGCTGTGTGTTGGTTTGTAGCGGGCGGGCGGCCGCCCCGCCCGCTACAAACCAACACACAGCTACAAGCTATCTACAGGCCAACTCCATTCATCGGGCTGCGAGCTCACTGCAAGCCACCAGTTCCGCAGCAGAAGGAGTCACACCCTCGGGTCCCCGCCCACAGAGGCCACACCCACGAACCGCCCCGAAAAGCTACAAGCAACACGGCCGCGGCACAACTCTATCTCACCTAACTCTACCAACTATGTAAAATTCTTTGACTATTTGAATTCTAAAGTGGAGCACATCTTGACCTACTCTCTCCCTTCGCTGAAATCTCCATCCTAGGAGATTTCAATGTTCACCACCAGCTTTGGCTTTCATCCTCTTTCACTGACCATCCTGGTGAACAAGCCTACAACTTTGCTATCCTCAACGACCTAGAGCAGTTGGTCCACCACCCTACACGTATTCCTGACCGTCTTGGAGACCGGCCCAACATTCTAGACCTCTTCCTTACCTCAAACCCTTCTGCTTATTCTGTCAAACTGTTCTCTCCGTTGGGCTCCTCCGATCACAATCTTATTTCTGCATCCTGTCCTATCGCTCCTGTACACCCTCTGGACTCACCGAAGAGGCGATGCTTCTGGCATTTTGCTTCAGCTCGGTGGGACGACCTGAGGATGTACTTTTCCGATTTCCCGTGGAATGATTATTGCTTCCAGGATAGAGACCCCTCTGTGTGTGCTCAGCGCATCACAGAGGTGATTGTCTCTGGAATGGAGGCATACATTCCTCGTTCTTTCTCTACTCCTCACGCTAAAAAGCCTTGGTTTAATTACACTTGTTCTCGTGCTGTCAATGATAGAGAGGCAGCTCACAAAAGGTACCAGAGCCTTCAAACTAATGCTAATTATGAACTTTACATTTCTGCCCGAAATCGTGCCAGATCTATTCTCCGACTAACCAATTTTTTTTTCATTAATAGAAAATGCCAAAACCTTGCTTTCTCTAACTCTTCCCGTGACTCTTTCAAGAGGAGGGTATCAGGACATCTCTCCTCCCGTATTTGACTCCCGTATTTGATCTTGCTTTCGGCCACCTCTTTTGCTTCTTTTTTAGGAGCAGCGAGTAGCGGGCTTTTTTTTATTATTGTTTTATTTTTTTGTGTGCCCTTGAGCTGCCTCCTTTGTTGAAAAAAAAAAAAAAAAAAAAAAGGCATCACTGCCGCTGCCAGGACCGTCGACCACACCTCCTACGGCATCACTCAACCAAGGGCAAGCTCGGACATCTCCCGGTGACTACAAGCAATTACCACTACAGGCGCCTACACAAGGGGTCACATACCCAGGGCGCTAGCGCTGCCCCATACCACGCAAAATACAACGAACACCGCAGCCGTCCTACGTCTGGCAAGGAGTTCCTGCAGCCGCCACCGAAATTCGCTCAGTCAGCATATCTCCGGCAGCCATTACACGAGGTTCGCCTCCACGCCATCAATCAACAATCAACGCACTCCTGCCGCCAGCCAAGTGCTTCCAACGCGACCCTAGGCTCCAGGCACCTTCAATTCGATATAATTCCAGTTGTCTCTCTTACGCGATCGATTTCCTTTAGTCTAACGTACACCACGTTTTCTTCTCGCCATTCGGGAGAAAACCGCACTTTCAAGGCATACTCACTTATTCCTCCTAACCATATAACCGTTACGTTATTGGTTACATTATTTCATATAACCATAACATTATAACATAACATTATAACCATAACATTCTATTACGTCTAACGGACTACTTGCTAACCATCTCCTTGTTTTTAGGGGTGCTGCGCAAATATTATATTCAGACGCGTAAAAAAAAAATTACAGCCATTAAACTATGATAATATATTGTCGCTGAGTTAAGCCAAATTATGAACAAAGACACTCTCGCTAAACTCGGCGACACCTTTAAACAGTTAACACGTCCCTCAGGTGAAGAGGAAGTGGAGCACGATACAAACACCGATGAACTTAATAAGGTAAAATTACGTTCAGGCACTCATTACTCATCAGTTCCAGAAGGCAGGGATCGTTCATCTCCGTGTCCGTCGGAATACTTACAACCCACTCAACCAAACTCGAACATGCCTACCGATCCTCCTCCTCCCCCTCCTGGGGGCACATCTCACCTCCACCCTCCACCGATTCGGGTCATTCCAACTCACGCCAGTATCCGACAGTTCTCGGGCAGTGAGTCTGACTATTCGGCGAGACAGTTCGTAGATCTATGTGAGTCTGCCATCGTAAATTCAACCATTACGGAAGATCATGATAAAATTGCATTCATTCGGCCCTGGTTACTACCGGGCTCTCAGGCACTAAATTTGATGCAGTCCTCGGCGTTCGCTTCGGGGACATTGGAGTAAACTATGAGATTCTAAAAAACTTCATAAAAATCTTCGGAGGCGGGAGTAAACTAAGCATCGAGACAGAGAGTCCCTCCAAAACTTCCTCAACAAAGCCGATTTGGGACGCCATGACTGAGGCAAATCAGCTGGCGGTCGACAGTGTCAACAGTCTAGAAGACGCGCAATGGCTCCCTGGGGCAGTATGCAAAAACAACAAGGAAGACCGTCTTGGAGTTTTTTTTTTTTTTTTCATATTTCAGAGAACCGCCGTTCTGCCCTTCCCTTGACCTTCAAACCAGGCGGGAAGTTGGTTGACTTCGTCTCAGAGTTAGAAGTCAAGGTTCAAGAACACAGTCACAATCAACCCCTCGCAACAACCGCAGCATTGCAGGCACAAAGTAAGGCATATCTCACCAGTAGTTTTTGCAAACAGTCAGGACATTCCGAGAACTCTTGCTTCTCGAAACGTAGGGACTCAACACACTCAAGACAGGGATCTGATTGGCGATCAGAGGGATACAGAGGCGGCCATCATTCATCACACAGGAACCCTAGGCCAAACCATTCAGCGGAAGACTGCCTTTTGCCATGTCCACGGGAATTGTTTCATGATACACAGTTGTTATGCAATACAAAAGGCCAAGGGGGAACAGAAGAACAAGTCCTCGGCGGACAGTAAACCAAACCCCTCCACTTCTCAGAATAAAAAGGCATGACTCCTTGACAGCCCCAAGGCATACATCCAAGCATCTCATAAGGAAGATACTAATTGGGAGCAACTTGACTCAGTCATTGCCGCCTTGGGACGGACAAGCACAATTGCCCTCCCTTGCAAGGTGAGCAAAATTTCACTCATCTTAGCGGTAGACACAGGTGCGACAGTCAATGTAATCTCAGACTCCGCTTACAGGTCGCTGACTCGACAGGCGAGAGGGGGAAATTGGCCGCTCCAAGAGAACGACCTGAATGTGATAGTCGTGACAGGCACCACTTTAGGAATCCTAGGGCGAGTACCACTAACAGTCAGCTTACATGAAAAGGTATGTCCCTTTCGAGATTTCTTTTATGTATCTAGCAGGTTTGCTTTACCTGTAGATGGGATCTTAGGAATAAACGCCATGAAAGACCTGCACATAACCATAAGCCCTGAAAGCATCGCGATCGTGTATCAAGGACGACGCATACAGGGGATGGTAAATCCATCGCCTATGTCACCAGTAATCCCGCCCTCAGAGGGGGAAAATGACCAACCCACCACAGACTCAGGGTCTGCCACCGCCCAAGTGTCACCTCTTACGGTCAAACCACACGAAAACATTACAGACTTGTGGCGGACAGTAACGGCAGTAGTAGAAGGTTCGCAAATAGTTCCGGATCGTGCTGCAAAACTTGTTAAAATCCGGTTACCTAACGCCCCTCCAACGGGCAGTGATATGTGTATCGCCGGAGCACCACACATACACCGGGTGACGGTGAAAGTAACTCTCGCGACAGTCAAGGAGGGAGGTATCGCAGAGGCATTGGTAATAAACACGTCAGGATCCCCTGTATCCTTAAAACACGGTGTTAGATTATGCCAGTGTGTAGTGTATGGGAAAAGTGTAGCCCCGGAACCAGCTGAATACCCTTCAGCCCAAGTCTCAGGCGTAACCTCGGCGTGTCAGGATTCTCACAAACAAGACACAGCTAATTTAGAGGCGTTCCTAAAAGTTGCACACTATTCCGAAATTCAGCCTACCTTAGTCCAGCTGCTGGAACAATATAGGGGGGAGCTTGCTCTACCAGGCGAGCCACTTGGAATTACGCAGTGTGCTGAACACCACATTAATTTAAAACCCAATTCCAATCCTGTATATATAAAGGCATACAAACACCCCCACAGTCAGAGGGAAGTAGTGCAACAGCTTATATCTGATATGTCAGAACAAGGTGTCATCAAATGATCGAACTCACCGTGGAATTCACCCTTGTTTCTGGTTCCAAAGAAAGACGGTTCTTACCGTCCTGTGATTGATTTCCGGCGTGTGAACAACGCGACCGTGGATGATCATTTTCCGCTTCCCGTTCTTAGAGATCTTCTGATGTGTCTCGGTAGAGGAAATAAAGTCTTTACGAGTCTATGTCTGGTCAGTTGCTACTGGCAACTGCCTATGGCCCCCGAGTCCCGTGAAATAACGGCTTTCAGCACGCCTCATGTCCACTATAGACCTCTTCTATTTAGAACACTGATCAGCTCTGGATCACTGGCCCGGATCTGAATCTGATCTGGATTCGCTCTGGGTAAGTAAACGCCTCTGGAAGAGCTACAGATCAAAACAAAGCGTGCGCGCACACACACACACAAACACACACACACACACAATGGCAGGGCAGGATCCGTGCATACCGCGACTGCTCCAAGCTTTCTTTGACCGGAGGAAAGATAGAAGAAGCCAAGATAGTGACATGGACGTTCTACCGGCAATCCTTGGCTTGGTCAACTGCATGCAGCAAGTCCTGGCAGATACAAGGAGGTAAGAAACTTATCATCAGAAGTGTGTGTGATGCTCTCAAATGATTTCTTAGATGGATATGGAAACTGGATATATTAACGGCCCCGTAGCTCAATTCCTACCTCACGAAGTACACCTCTGTTTTCATATAAGAGTTAAGATTCGTTTTATTAACTTGCCAGTATTTCATTATCGACCTGATGAAACATCACTAGCTCTTTTAACGTTTCTACAAATGTTCAACAATCATTGAAACGCTTTTTAAAGCAAATTCAAGGACCATTTCTTTTATTGTTGAAAATAGGAAATAGGTATAGCTACCACCTGGGATGGCCCGAGCAGGTGGTGGGGGGTGGGGGCCCCCAATGTTTGTTCTGAGTTGGTCAAAAATTCTCAGTGAGTTGGTAAACAAATTTAAGTAGACACCAGTGTTTACTGAGTTGGTAAAAAAAAATTAGTAGTGAGATGGTAAAAAAATTTAAGGAAACTTTTTAAAATTTTAGTTAAGCATGGCCAAAGCAGGAAGGGGACAGGGTTTTGTTAGGTTTGTTAGTTTAGGTTTGGAGGCTAAATTTGGTAACCTGTTGCTGCATAATTAGTTGTAGAAACTATAATATGGTAACAGAAGAACAGTTGGTTAAGTAGGAAATGAGATAATGGCATGTTAATAAAAGTGTTTATTTTAATGGCCCCCACCCCTGCATTAGTTGCAATATCCCACAAATCGTCATCCTCACTCTTGTCGGAAAATTATGTTATCGACCCTGCCAGCCACAATATGCTAAGACACTTTTCTGTTCCTCTTTTTAGACTTCATGGAAGACACGACTCCACGTTCTCTGCCACGCTCGAAGAGATGGACGATCTCGCCTTTTTTCAACAGCTGAGACTGTCCAAAACAGCCTTCAACTACCTGCGCAGTCTCCTTCCACAGCAAGAGGTTGTCGTTCACAAGAGAGGGAAGAAGAACACCACACTGAACGAGTCGCTTCAAGTTACCCTTTGGTTTTTGGCCAATAAGACAACATTCAGAGATACTTCAATTCAGTTCAACCTATCTATCAGTGTCACACACAAAATTGTACTCAGTATGATAAAAAAAAATTGTGCCTTGTTAACAGTTTATCGAGTGGCCAACCAACTTTGACATGACAGAGCAAGAATTTAGGGCTATAGCTGGATTTCCTGGGGTTTTGGGAAGTATTGATGGCACACACATTAAAACATGTCCTCCGGGCAACAGACATAATGAGTATTTTGACAGGACAATGCAACATACAGTCACGTTACTAGCTGTTTGTGATGCTAGGAAGAAGTTCACTTGGATTGCGACAGGTTTTGCTGGTAGCATTCATGACCAAAGGTGTTTATCTTTAAGCTCAATGGCAGATAAAGTGGCATCCTTACCAAATCAGTATTTCCCCCAAAATAGTTTGCATATAGTTGGTGATTCAGCTTTCACTTTGCAGGCTGGATTGATGGTACCATATAAGGACCATGGAAATTTAACCCAGGCACAAGTAATTTATAACCATAAACATTCAAAGACTAGATGTGTTATTGAAAACACATTTGGGTCAACCTTGAGAAAGCTGCACCTATCATTGCTGCGTGCTGCATCTTACACAATGTAGCATTAACATTTCCTGATTACCTTCAAGAAGCAAGCACCATGGACTCACCTAATGCATCTCCATCAGACTCTATACAAGTTGACTCCAATGTCAATCCAAATGCTGCCGCAAAACAAAGAGCTTTATGCTCCATGCTCTCATAATTCCATACACAGGAGATGATCACTAGCCTTTGCTCATTAAACAAAGAGAAGCCTGGATTGTCTTACAAGGGTATATGCTGACTTTTATATACATACTTCCAGAGGTTTAGTTGATAGTTTAAAATTGATATTTTCTTTTATTCCTGGCTTTCATGCGAGCAAGGAGTTGGTGTCCAAATAGTTACTTTTTTACTTGTGAATACATTATAAATAAAATAATTGTCTCATTCACTGTTGGTCTCCTTTAACATCTAACCAGAATTAATTAGATACTAGTACATGACTTAAAAATATATGAAAGGAATGAAAAAAACAATTATTACAACATTATGCCTTTATTCAGCATCACTGTCTCTACGCCTCTTTGACGACCTTTTGGCATCCATAATGTTGTTAAATCGTTGCAGCTCTTTCATCAATGCTTGATCATTTTCAAGCTGTCTTTTTCTAAATTCTTTCCGATTTTCTTCCTGTTCCGTCATTAACTTCAGCACCCCTTCGAGTGCCTCAGCATGGCGCAGCATTATTGCCCTTGTCTGGGCATTGTGTGAGGCTGGTGTTAGCCTGACTTGTACATCCTGCCGGTGCCTGCTTCTTCCTGCTGCTGTTTCTTCAGTGCCATCTACTTGGCACCCAGACGGTCTGGTTGCGGCTGCCTCACCTTCTGGGACACGGCTGGAGGGCCCAGGAACCCCCTCAGGTAGCGCCGGCATACCACCAGTTGCCTCTGAGCTGAGCCTCTGAGCAATCGGATTCTGTTAGGGGTAAAAATTGATCGCTTTGTAGAGGGTGAAGCTAATTAGCCAAACAACAAAGGAAGTATCTTGGACAATCATAAAGAAAGAGGAAAACATCACTGGACATATCACTTGTAGAAGTTAATGATCAAGGAGAGTGGGTGTCAGCATTAGAGTAGTAGTACAAGGGGATTGTAGCAGGTAATAAGTGAGTGGCAATAAATGTTACAATACCTCAGGTGCACCACTGTCCAAGATCAGAGTATTTGACGTATTCACAGAATGGCTGTCACGAACCAATCCATGAATTTCATTATAGTAGGGAGGTATTGGCAGGGCTGCGGCACCAGTTGTTTTACTATTATCAACAAATTTTTTGTAGGCCCTCAGTAGATTCTTCCACTTGGAGTTGCACTGGTCTGGGGTGAAGTTCATCTTAAACTGTATATCTAAGTTACGCACATGAAATGTTGCTGCGGAGCTGTGGGGTCTCATATTTCTCGGTGAAATGATAAGTTACTGAAAACTGTAACTAAGTAGTCCTAAATAAGAAACTTAGAGAGCACTGACTATAATTTTTGGACTACTTACCGACCTATACTTCTTAAAACTTAGTTCCAATAGCCTTCACATTGCCAATTTCAAAAGATTGTTACTTTAGTCACACAACTAGATCAACATAAGAAAAAAATATATAATAATTAAAATTATATCTCTACTAAATATATGTCAAACAACATACATAAATTGATCCCACAGTAAAGCAGTGGTCTGATACTATACTTTACTATTTAACTCTAATGCAATCGCTTTCCATATTTTTTTTTTTTTTGGGTTATTTTGTCCTGCAATTTCTTAAAATTAACATTAACTAATTGAAGGAAAAGGTCAACCACAGCGGGCAACCACACTCCATCTTTCCCCGGGTTGGTACTGGCAGGATTGTTCAGGTCTGCATTCCAGGTCCTGTTTAAGCCTAGCACTGGGAGAGGAAAGCTGTCGAATTACAACTATGAAAGACATACCGTTAAGAAAGAATGCAGGTTACATTAATAACTCGCAGGAAAATTTCTCCTTCAGAAGTAGCATTGAAAACCATGGCAGTATCAACAATGATATGTTACTTGTAATAGAGATTTGATATTCTAATTACTAAAGATTTTGACTTCGTTTTTTCTTGGTAAATTTATACAAGTTAACTGAGTCTGATATTTGGTTTCTTGGCCACCAGTATTTTACACCCCCTCGCCCAGGGAAAAAGTACTCATTTCAGACATAATACGAAACTAATCAGGACGTCTACTATCATGGTGCTAACTCAGGTGACTCGCTGTGGGAGGCTAGCCCATCAGTCAAGTCGCTGCACTACATATAATGAATTGGAAATTTATTTAATTTTTGGTGTATTTCTTTAAAGCTCAGCTAAAGTAACCAAACAAAACTAACACTTCATCCCGTAGGAAACCGAAGCTACCCTAACTGTGCCACGCTGGCAATAGCATATTAAAGCGCGTCACTATGAAGATCAGGCTTGGTTACGGTACCTTAGCTTAGTTTACAGTCCCTTAGAGAGGTAAACACAATGTGGCATATGTCCACAGTTGCCTGGCCTCATGCCTGCCAGCGCTTAGGGTCCCCCTTGCAATCTCCATACCCTGAATAATTCTGTTGATTCACTTTGTTATTTGCAAGGATAAAATTTTTAAATGATTGATGTCGATTTGTTTTACATCACTTTGGAATAAGTTAAAAATTACTACATTTCAGTGGATGGGGGTAGGGGAAAATATATTTTAAAGAAAAACAATTGTCAGATTCATACAAACCCGATCAGAATAGACCAGCTAAAAATTCTATCCTCTAAAATCATATGTTTGACTTTGATAAAAATCTATTAACCAAAAAAATAAATAAATAATATACCTGGAGCTTGTTCTGGAGCTGCAGCATGACCTGCGTTCTGATGCTCCAGCAACTGGTCAAAATGGTCAAAAACCAGGCTGCACTCTCCACATGCGTACCTATGGAAGATTAAAAGACGCAATAAGTAGTAATATTGTAATACTAATGTCACTAAACCCAAGTCATAACAGGGAGGCTTGGTGTGGCCTGTATATCTCCCACAATTCTGTTGTTTAATACTTTTTACATCTTTTCTGCCTACAAAACCATTTCTGCAGCATCATCTTACCTTATTATATGCTGCCTATTCATTATGGGAGGCGCTCTTGGGTAGTACACTGGAAATAAGGTCGGAGGAGATGCTGCGCGTACACGTGTGGAAGCTGGACTGTGGGCTCTTGCTCTTGCTCTTGCTGTACTGGTGACCCGATGGAGAGTCCCGTTGGTCTTGGTCTTGGCTACAACCCACCTTTGGGTCTGGATCAGGCAGATCAGGATCCGGATCCACCAGATCACGAAAATCCAGATCTCGGTGGTAAATAGAACACGGGTTCTCCGGCCAGATCAGTGATCTAAAACGGATTCTTGTAAATAGAAGAGGTCTTACGAGTGGCCGAGGATGCCGTTCGGGCTCAAAGGAGCTCCCTTGACCTTCCAAAGGACAATGAACAGTATTTTTGGGGACTTGCTGGGCAACTCTGTGTATGTGTATTTAGACGACATCATCATAGCAAGTAAAGGCGTACATGCACACATGGAAACACTAAAAGCAGTCCTACACAGACTTCAAGAGGTAGGATTAAAGCTCATACTCACCAAATGTGAATTCTTAAAGCCTCGGATCAAGTCCTTGGGGCATGTCGTATACGAATTCGGCATCCACACAGTGGACGACAAAGTAAAAGCCATTGCCGAGTTCCCTCAACCAACGTCTACAGACAAGGTACGGTCTTTCTTGGGAGTCGCAGGTTACTACAGGCCTTTCACAAAGGACTTCGCACCACGCGCGAGTCCCCTAACCCATCTATTAAAGAAAAACGTACCAATTTAGTGGCTCCCAGCTCAACAAACGAGCTTTGATGATTTAAAGAAAGCGCTTACACAGGCTCCGGTCCTTGTCTTTCCAGATTTCAAGGACCCCTTTCAGCTCTGTACCGACGCTTCGGCCAGTGGACTAGGAGCCGCTCTTATGCAAACAGATAAGTCCGGCAAAAAGCATGTAATAGCGTTCGCCAGTCGAGTACTAACAGCTACGGAAAAGAACTACTCTGTTAACCACCTAGAGGCGCTTGCAATTGCATGGGCTTTGAAGCATTTTCGAGACATAGTGATGGGATACAAAATTGTGGTGTATACGGACCACGCGGCCATCACTGATTTTTTCAAGGGAAAAAAACCTACACGGTCGTCTGGCAAGATGGTTCTTAACGATCCAAGCATACAATCCGGAGATAAAATATATCACCGGGAAAACAAATGTGGTCGCAGATGCCTTATCTCGAAATATTCCAATAGGCGCAATTACCACCCCAGAGGTCATCCACAACTTCACTTCACCTGAGCTACACACTGCTCAGTGAGACCACCCAGTGTGGAAGAGGTTAATTTACGCCCTAGAGTCGGGAGACGCAACAAATCTTCCTGAAGTGCCAGTTCCCTTGTAGGTCATGGCCAACCAAACAGGTACGTATAGAACAACTGGTAATCCCAGACAAATACGTCCCCGTGACACTTAAGCTGGTCCATGACACACCCATTGCGGGTCACCCAGGAAGAGACAAGACACTATCTGTCACCAGAAAGAAATACTACTGGCCCACATTACGGGTTGATGTAGAAAAACATGTCGCACAATGCGTCGTTTGTGCTAAGCACAAGGGGTCCGTAAAAGGGCCAGCATTTATGTTGCAATACCCAGTACCAGAGGCGCCATGGGATGTTGTAAATATAGACTTATTACAGCTCCCCCAGAGCCAACATGGTTCGCGCTACTTATTAGTGTGCGTCGACCAGTTCACTAGGTTTCTAGCGTAGCCCATGCCCTCATGACTCACGTGTTGTGTCCCCATTCATCTCCTCGAATTCTTTTGAGTGACAATGGCGCCGAGTTTAGGAAAACGGTCTTGGACGAAATATGCGCTCAGTTTAACATCACGCAATCCTTCATCACAACTTACCACCCAGCTGCTAATGGGTTGGCGGAGAGGGCTAATCGGAAAATCTTACAGGTCCTCAGGCCTATCGTGAACGATCTCCACGATAACTGGGAGGATTGGCTATCGCATATAGCCCCTTCCATAAATACGTCGGTAAACGACTCTACGGGGAAGTTTCCCTACTACATCTTATATGGGGTGGAGAAAAGTCTCCCGTACGACCTCCTAATAAAACCACACCAACCTTTCTACAATATTGATAAGTACGCGCAACAGCAGATGCATATGTTTTCAAAGATACACTCAGAGGTTAGGAGTACGTCAAAAGCTACAAAGGTTGAAATGATGTCAAAACAACACAAACAGGCCGTCCCGGTGAAATTAAGAGGGTAACACAGTCATGATTAAGCAAGCGGAAAGGAGATCGAAACTGGGGACTAAATTTGTGGGTCCTTACCGAGTTGTTCGGAATGTCAGGGGAAATAGGTTCGAGGTTCTTGAGCCAAATAGTGGAGTCAGTCTAGAAGTTCACAGTGATCGTCTGAAAGTAATTCCCTCATATTGGTAATTCCCCTTCAGAATCAAATGTTCAACAAGATAATCCCAACACCCATAGCTATAACTTGAGACCACGAGTTTAAATACTTCATTCCCACCACTTTCAGATCATGATGTTGCGTTTTCTGCTCATCTTGTTGTACCTCGGCTCCCTACTTGCAACGACACCCATCCACCTGAAGCCTGGCGCCCTCACGGCACACATAGGAGAGGTCTTCCTCATAGAAGATGTGCTCCTCGTGATATATCCATATACTTCCTTGACCAACACCAGACACAATCAGGATAGTCTCAGAAAAAAAACTACTCGGCATGGCAGACGCCATACGGGCAACCAAGACTAGGGAGTCAAAGGCATCTTCTAGTACTGACTCTCTGGGTCTTTTTCAACTACTGGAGGATGGGATTCTGTTCTTACGGGGAAAGGTTGATGAAGTAGACATGGACTATAGCTTTCACTCAGTTCACTCTCGGGTAAAGAGGGGGTTGCTCAACATCGTTGGGTCCGCCTCAAAGTTCCTTTTCGGTACGGCAACCGACGAGGGCGTGCGCGATTTGCGGAACCGCTACAATCGTGAACTTTCTTTTGCTGCCCGAAATCGCAGGGTCATCAACGCCAATTGAAGAAAAAAAATTGCGCGATTGCATACTCACATTGAGGAACTGCTAGAGCAAAGGAATAAGATGGTAGAAGTTGTCAACATAGTTGTCAAGCAGATCGACCAAGTGAATCAGTTTCTCCTCCTAGATCAGGCCTTGCATATACTGGAAAACGTCATTAACTCTGTCGCAACGGCGAATCAACAGGTTATTAGCAACATGGTAGATGCGGCGCGCGGTAGAGTCACACCTGCCTTGTTCCCTCTACACGATTTGAAAACGACTATCCATATCGGGTATCAAAGTTATAGTCTCAAGCCTTTATTCAATCCAGACCTGAGTCAGTATTTTTACCCCTTGATTGAGTCCAGCCTCACGCCCGATGTCATAATCATTTATGTTCCGTTTCAGACGGCGGATGTGTTTGAGGCCCATGAAATTGTTCCATTTCCCTTCTCCGCTAACGACAGTGTGTTAGCCCTGGACACGACTCCATCTCTTGTCTTAATCGCGAAGGATTTCGCTCTGTATTGAACGGGTAGTTACTCACTTTTATAAAAAAATTTTTTGGCCTATTGCGCCGGTAGGCTTCTTCCCAGTGGATCCTGATGGTCGGTCCAGCCCGTTCTGGCGCAGGCGGGTGTTTATAGTGGCGCCATCTTGCATTGGCTCATGCTGCCCTCCCGGAACTCATCTTTAATCATAGAATCTAGAGTCCGGGTTGATAGGTGGTCTTCTGGACACCATGTGGGTAGTTTTAAGCCACTCGGCGGCGGCTGAAAAATCCCAGCTTGGTGGCACCGGTCGGGGATTGAACTCGCGTCCTCCTGAACGCGGGGTCGTCTCGCTATCCGTTCAGCCACCGCCTACCCTAATCTGTTCAGCCACCGCCTGCCCTCAGGAGACGGTCTTCAGGCGATTCTATTGCTCTGCGTCTCTTTTTGCCTTCCTACCGGTTCGGGGAGGAGTGTGCGAGATCGCCCTCACCCGGGTGAACGCGTCTGACGCTCTTTCCCTGTACCCTTACAAGCAACTACCCCCAACACCTGTTTTCCATAAGAACTTTCAGGGTCTACATTATTTATATTTTCCTCAGTCCTTCTATGTATCAGTAATCTGCCCGGAGGGTACCACTTATCAACGGGTTACTGGTCACTATGCCATAGCAGAAGCATGCTACATCCGCTCCACTAACATAACAACGTACCCGTCCCGGATCCGTCTGGTTTTCATGACCAGTATTTCCCATCGAGTGTTTCCTCTGCGGTCTCTCGCTAACATTTACTTATCCAGCATCTCTTATGTGACTAATTCCCTTAATTCATTGTCTTTCGCAAACGAAACCGAGTTTGCAGAAACCCTGGAGGAAACGCTGCCTGAATACTTGCACCTCACCTACTTGTACCCTGGAATTTTTGTGCCAATGTTTCTGATGTTCGTCAGTCTCGTCGTCATGTGCTACCTTATTAGGAGGAACTCTGTCCTGAACGATTATTTGGTTGTTCAGACGCGGCGACAGGATGCAGGGACCACTAGCTAGGTAGTTTTTTTTTCTTCTCACGCAAGAAAAAAGGCAAGAAATGTGTCATTCTCCTGCTCCTGTACCTTAACATTGTACCATGTTCCCACCTTTTGTTGTTATTCTTCTTATTTTTTGGGGGGGAAGCTGGATGAGCATTTCATGTTCTGTAACTATGACACTTCTCAACTTCAGATACTTGTGTCTTTATATTTATCCACTGAGATATTTTTTCCTATGATTTATGTCGCGCCCGCTGGTGTTACCTCTCATTATTTATGTCATTACTACACGAGTATTCCTGCTTAGCCATTGTTTTAATATACTTGTGCCATAAGCAGTCTGCTCAATATGTTCACACTATGTCGGGTCAACTACTAATTAGATATTTTTTGGATGTCGCGAGGTCGCGATCAGTGGTAGGTGACCGAGCAGTGTTATAGAAGTTGTAATTATATCAGTGTATTATTATTATCATTATATATTGCCATGGATTAGGAATGCAGGTATAGTGAAAAAAAAAACACTTCAGAGAGAGATCACGCCACCTTTGTAGGAATGTCATCCGTCAGTGTTTATCGTCCGTTCGTTCTCAGTATGTATACACAGCATTTCATCAAGCTTAGAGGTCACCTTGACGCACGTGACCAATTGTAACTTCATTATTTTCCAACCTCAGATTCGGCACTCCTTCCTGAGAGCTTGACCGATACAGACCTATTGTCTCGGCTCTCTCTCCAACGCTCGCTATACTTTTAGGTTAAGAATACATTTCACCCAAGGCAGCAAGTGTTTCCCTCACGCCCACCGCTCCTCGCAACCAAGCCTTACACCGTTACATGCCGGACGAGGCTGTTCCAGCTCACGAAGCGGCACATTAACACTAGGTGGCTGACAACACAACAACACCGTACACAACAGTCGTTTTCGTTCACCGTGGTTCAGTATTTCGAACGGCACACAAACAACGATACAAAAGCACACAGACGACACACCATCCGTCTCTTGCTGCTTCTATGTGGAGACACGGGCGCTATGGTCAACCCTGGCCCTTATTGCCCTAAGTATCCTTGCCAACTTTGTAGCAAGGCGGTGAGGTGGGGGCAGAGGGCCATCCAGTGTGATTTGTGTCGTGATAGATCTGAGCATGCTGGCTGGTACCACGTCAGCTGTATCGGGTCTGTCACGCCGACTTACGCTGGATTGGTTGACAATAGCTTCTCGTGGATCTGCTTTAGATGCGGCGTACCTAATTTATCATCCTCATTCTTCTCAGCTGATCATATTCCACTGCTCAGTTCCTTCGACACGCTATATCAACATAACACAGACAACCCTGGCTCACAATACCTTCTCCTCTTGAACCCCAAACACTCAACACCTCTCGCCTCTCATAACCCGGCTCCATTTTTCACACCTAGTCCCATAAACACCCACAGACCATCACTCACCTCTCACCACAGTTACTAACACACCCAGGTCTGCCCTATCACCCTCCCCCGATCCTACCTTTTCACTTTCCCCAGTCCCTATTTCCTTTTCTTCCCCATGTTCATCACGTCCTGTTTCACCTCCCTCCTCTACTTCTTCACCATCCTCACCTCTGCTTTCACTTCCTCTACCACCACATCATAACCACACTTCCCTCCGATTTTTAACAATTAATTTCCGCAGTATCAAAAACAAAATAGCCTAATTACACCACCTAGTCACCACACATAACCCAGACATAATAGTAGGGACAGAGACTTGGTTGACTTCTGACGTTGACAGCAGTGAGCTGTTCCCTCCCCCCTTTAGTATGACCGTTTTTCGTAATGACCGCCCGATAGACCTCGGCAAAGGTGGCGGTGTTATCATCGCCACCAAGCCGGGTCTTTGTGTTCAGCATAGGCCTGACCTTGACACAGACTGCGAAATCACCTGGGTCCATTTACAAACATTAAACTGTAAATCTCTTCTTATTGCTGATTTCTACATACCGCCTTCTACTAATACAGACTATTTACACAACCTTCAAATTTCTCTTTCACATCTGAATCACGGGTGATTTCAACCTCACCGACATTGACTGGACAACAATATCCCCATTTGACCCTCCCGATGCTGACGCCCCCAACCCAATTATTCCCCAAACAAACAGACGCCAACTACTCGACACATTCGTTGACATCATAAATACATTTTCACTCTCACAAACAGTACTCCAGCCAACACGAACACATACTGTAACACGCCCTGCTGTCCACGGTGGCCCTTTGACCACAGCACACACCCTTGACCTTTTTCTCACCGACAACATTCTTAACATAACAAACACTCAAGTTGTTCCAGGATTTAGTGACCATGACATACTCATCATTGACGCTGACCTCCGACCGATTAGACATAAACAGAGACCCAGACAGATTTTCCTTTTTTCAAGGGCTGACTTAGACATGATCAAACGAGACCTAACTGCCTTCAGCACCGACTTTTTTGCGACTGACCCAAACACAAGACTTCCTTCCACCAACTGGAACAACCTGAAACACACCGTACACGCCTCAATGAACAGACACATACCACAAAAAAACACTTTCTAGTAGGTACACACGTCCCTTGGTTTCCAGGGATCTACGCAGACAATATCGCAAGAAACATAGACTCTACAGACGCGCGCAGACATACAACACAAGAGATAATTGGACCGCCTACAAAAATCCCCAAAAGACATTTGCCAAAAACATAAAAGTAGCGGAACGCAAACACATAGCAACTTACCTCGCAGACAACGTAAGAAATAACAAAAGAAGCTTTTTCAAATTCTTTAAGACGCGCAAACATGACACTAACACGATTACATGACTTAAAGACAACACTAACACATTAGTAACCAGCCCACAACACAAAACACAAATACTCAACACACAGCTCCAATCGGTATACACACAAGAACACAACTTGACACCAAACATGCCACACAGCCCCTTCCCCCCCAAAGCCCCCCTTTACATCACGACTAACGGAATACAGAAATTACTGGAAGGACTCGACACAACTAAATCCACTGGCCCCGACAACATTCCCGTCTTCATCCTTAAATCCTTTGCCCCCATCCTTGCCCCCATCCTTCAGGCCATATTCACCCAATCACTATCATCCACCTCATTGCCCTCTGACTGGCTTTTGGCAAACATTAATCCTTTATTCAAGACAGGTGACCGGACTGACCCAGCCAATTAAAATTGAAATTAAAATTTGAAATACTACGGTATTTCAGGACATAGTCTTCACTGGATCACTGCATTTCTTACTAACAGGACTCAACGTGTTCTTCTTGACGGATCTTCATATGACACTGTCCCTGTTTCTTCAGGTGTCCCACAAGGCACCGTTCTAGGCCCCCTTCTTTTCTTTCTGTACATTAACGATCTTCCACTGTCAACGCCTAGCTCTTCCAAATAGTCTAGTGACTAGACTATTTGCCGCCGATAGTTTACTGTTTAGAGCAGTGAAGACTACTGACGACTGCAGACTACTACAAAACGACTTGGACGCCGTCGAGCGGTGGGAGCGCACCTGACAGATGCACTTCCGACCAGACAAATGCAAACTCTTAAGATTCACCAGAGCGCACAACCCCATCC
This sequence comes from Eriocheir sinensis, assembly GCF_024679095.1. Taxonomy (NCBI): domain Eukaryota; kingdom Metazoa; phylum Arthropoda; class Malacostraca; order Decapoda; family Varunidae; genus Eriocheir; species Eriocheir sinensis. The sequence continues at coordinate 9,604,549 of NC_066514.1, forward strand.
ATCACACTTACACTCTCCATAATTCAAATTTAGAATCAGTTCACACACACATGTACCTTGGTATCCATCTCTCAACTAACTTGAAATTCAACACCCACATAAACCATATCAGCGCCACAACCAACAGAACACTGGGGTTCCTGAGGAGGAGTTTACATAACTGCACACCTGACATTAAACACATAGCTTATGACTCACATGTGAGACCAACACTGGAATACTGCTCCACGGTGTGGGATCCTTACACACACATAAACATTGATAGGTTAGAACAAATCAACAACAAGGCGGCAAGGTTCATTACAAACAATTACGCTCGAACGCATGGAATCACAACACGGATCAAACAACAGATTAACATGGACCCTCTTCACATACGCAGACAAGCACACAGACTTACACTTATGTACAAGATCACAAACACTCACATTGACAGTGACCCACAAACATACCTACACAAGGTAAACAGTCAACGTACTCGTAACACAAACATCCATAAATACCAAACATATTACGCTAACACTGACGCATACAAGCACTCATACTTTCCACGCACCATACGTGACTGGAACAGCCTCCCTCAACAGATTTTAGATTGCGGTACAATAGACTCATTCATAAAACAAATACATACTCACTTGTCACCACAACACATCAACACTAACAATTACACTTGATTCACTTCCCTCCCCTGCACACTCGGCTCCCCCGTCCCCACAACAGCCAACAAATATGCGTGTTATGCACCTTCTTTGGTGCCCTGCGCATTATTGTCCAGATCCAGATCCAGATCGTTTGCAGTGATCCCAACATGGGAAGGAATCCACAGGAATCTGAGGAAGTATCCTGAGCAGCGACTAACTGATGCAAGATCTTGTGGATGAGGGAGCGGTGCGTGGGTTGTGAAGACCAGATAGCCTGTAGGCACCACCATCCCATTCAATCGTCGCTGACAGAGATTGACAGCCAGCAAAAGTGCCTGCTGCTCACAGTACGTAGAACTGGACGAGTTGGGTAATCTGCGACCAAACCAGCCTCCCTCTGGCGGGTCCAATTCTGGCGAGTAGAGAGCGCAGCCCGCGCTCCCATCGGAATGCACGGAATCGTCGACATATAGGTGGTGCGCGGCAGGGACGGATATGGCGATATGCTCCAAGGCTAGTTGTTTCTGGTGGAGTGGTGGATCTGCCTTGGAAGTGAGAGTGAAGGAGACTGCTCCAAGGCTAGTTGTTTCTGGTGGAGTGATGGATCTGCCTTGGAAGTGGGAGTGAAGGAGACTGCTCCAAGGCTAGTTGTTTCTGGTGGAGTGGTGGATCTGCCTCTGAAGTGGGAATGAAGGAAACAGCTCCATGGCTAGTTGTTTCTGGTGGAGTGGTTGATCTGCCTTAGAAGTGGGAGTTAAGGAGACTTGAATCTGAGGAATCCGCCATGGCGGTAGACCGTGATTAACTTAAGCTACCGGAATATCAAGATCAAGTCGCTGCAGGGTGGAGCAGATTGTGTTGACGACGGTGCGAGCTCCGGGACGAAGCGGGGGTCGTGGTGCGGCGGGGTGAAGCGAGGCTTTCAGGACGTGAACAAAATGGGGAGCAAGATTGATTATTGGGGCGTTCATTTCTTGGCGCCGCAACTGCGTGGTCATATGGCGCCGAACGTACTGATAAACTATATAAAACAGGTAACAAAAGTGAAAACATGATAAAAACAACAACACTAAAAAAAAAAGGCTGTTCACTTAACTCTGAGCCGTGGAGCCGAGCCTCATTTGTAACGAGGCCGCTGATTGGCTGGCTGGCTCTCTCGCTCACCCTGTGTTGAAAGGCTGCATAATGAATGCTCGCGTGGCACATGTCTATGTTTTATTCGTTATATCTTGTCTCATACACATAACAGACCATTTTTGTTGGTACCGTTGCACTCAGCAGTGAATGCAGAAGCTTCGATACTCAGGAAAAAACTATTACTAAGCAATAATAAAGAAGTTTTAGCGAGTTGAAGCGGAAATTTTCTTGCGATATCTTTATAACACTGTTTATTTATTATCATTTCCTGTGTAAATATTTAAAGGAATGCTGTTATAAACGATTGCGTTTCATAAAAGAATGTCTTCTGAACGGAATGCAATCATCAAATTATAGTTAGATGATAATATAAGCGGATTACTGAATTATTTATGAGCATGTGTCACTCGCCGGGAAGAGGGAGCAGCGAGGCACGACACAAGGCTGTGTAGGGAGGTGAGGACGGGGGTAAGGAGAGCGCTGATTGGCTGGCGGCCTCTCTCACTCACCGTGTTGAGAGGCAGTGTATAATGGTATATGTTTATGTTTTATTCGTTATATCTTGTCTCATGTACGTGACAGATAATTTCTGTTGGTACCTTTAGACTCGGCAATGAATGGGGAACTTTCGATACTCAGGAAAAAGATAGCAATAAGCAACTATAAAGAAATTTTGGCGAGTTGAAGTGAAAGCTTTCTTCCGATATCTTTATAACGCTGTTTATTTATCATCATTTCCTGAATAAATATTCAAAGGTATGCTGCTATAAACTATTGCATTACATTGAGGGATGTCTCCTGAACGCAATACAATTGTCAACTTATAGTTAGAAGGTAATGTAAGTGAATTACAAAATAATTTATGGGAAGGTATGACTCGCGGGAAAGGGCGAGCGGCGGAGTGCGGCCAGGCGGCAGACTCATGCTGCAGGTGAGGGGGAGGGGAGGCTCAGGCAGTGAAGACAGCACAGCAGTGAGGGGGGAAAGCAGAAAATATATAGGCCGGGTGTCCTGCATGCATTATTTATTATTTTACTTACTTGATTTTACTTATAGATACGATGCATCCTTTGGCACAACATGAAAGTAATGGTGCTAATCTGACGATTATTGACACTGGATTGATAGTTTTTCCTGTGGAACATATAGGTTATATAGCTACATGAAATAAAATCACGCCATGAACACTTTACCCCCCATTTCTTTTCTTAAATGCCTGGACGGTGTGGTATTGTGAGTAAAACAAAAAAAATGTGTGTAATATAGCCTACCTTGAACCGTGAAATTAGAAATGCCTTAAATCATGTCATGTCGCGCGTTTAGTAAATGCTATTTCTCTCTCTCTCTCTCTCTCTCTCTCTCTCTCTCTCTCTCTCTCTCTCTCTCTCTCTCTCAGTAGTAGCATTTCCTAAACGCGGGAAATGACATGCTTTGAGGCATTTTCTAATTTCACGGTTCAAGGTAGGCTATATTACACATATATTACACACATATGCATGAAATGCAATAGTTTATAGCAGCATACCTTTGAATATTTATTCAGGAAATGATGATAAATAAACAGCGTTATAAAGATATCGGAAGAAAGCTTTCACTTCAACTCGCCAAAATTTCTTTATAGTTGCTTATTGCTATCTTTTCCTGAGTATCGAAAGTTCCCCATTCATTGCCGAGTCTAAAGGTACCAACAGAAATTATCTGTCACGTACATGAGACAAGATATAACGAATAAAACATAAACATATACCATTATACACTGCCTCTCAACACGGTGAGTGAGAGAGGCCGCCAATCAGCGCTCTCCTTACCCCCGTCCTCACCTCCCTACACAGCCTTGTGTCGTGCTGCCTCGCTGCTCCCTCTTCCCGGCGAGTGACACATGCTCATAAATAATTCAGTAATCCGCTTATATTATCACCTAACTATAATTTGATGATTGCATTCCGTTCAGGAGACATTCTTTTATGAAACGCAATCGTTTATAACAGCATTCCTTTAAATATTTACACAGGAAATGATAATAAATAAACAGTGTTATAAAGATATCGCAAGAAAATTTCCGCTTCAACTCGCTAAAACTTCTTTATTATTGCTTAGTAATAGTTTTTCCCTGAGTATCGAAGCTTCTGCATTCACTGCTGAGTGCAACGGTACCAACAAAAATAGTCTGTTATGTGTATGAGACAAGATATAACGAATAAAACATAGACATGTGCCACGCGAGCATTCATTATGCAGCCTTTCAACACAGGGTGAGCGAGAGAGCCAGCCAGCCAATCAGCGGCCTCGTTACAAATGAGGCTCGGCTCCACGGCTCAGAGTTAAGTGAACAGCCTTTAGTAAAATTATTAAAAAAATAATAAAATTAAAAACGTGATAAAAACAGCACTAATAAAACTATATAAAACAAGTTGAAGTAAAATACATGGTAAAAACAACAATATAAGGTCAATTAAACTACAGGAAGTTGAGGACGCCAGCCTCCTGTAGGAAGCCATAAACGTCATGTCGCGGGAGGAGTGCCTTCCCCCCAGCACCACAGATAGAAGCTCCCATCTCCGTCCCGGCACCGGGGAGGTACTGTTGCAGGTCCCCCAGACTGGGGCACTCGACCATCAAGTGCCGAACAGTCAGGGGGACCAGGCAGTCATCACAGTAGGGCTGAATTCCCCGGGGACATGAGGAAGCTATGTGTGTATCGAGTGCGGCCCACCCTAAGGCGGTCCAGGACAGTCTCCTTACGATTTCTAATGTGGGAATACGAATAGGGACGCACAGCCCTGGTCGTGAATTCCACCATCTTTGTCGTGGGTACTACTGCCGCCCACCTGCGCTGCGGACCGCACGGTGGAATACAGGACCCGTATTCTACATAGTGCTTATGGTCGACCATAACTTACCGTCATAGCTAACATAATTTATGACCATTAGTATAATGACCGTCAGAAGTCTTCTTCTTCTTCTTCTTGCTGTCGGCCATATCACAGTAAATCAACAACACCGTGAGCCGCTAGAATGCACGGCTCAAAATTTATGAACTTTAAATTCATGGAATATAATATATTATTGACATAATTTTCTTTAATTTAAATTATTTTGACCTCATATTACGACTTTTGGGGAAGTTAGAAATAGTAAAATAGAAATTCGTTATGAGAAAATGCGCTGAAACGTATTCCCGTTGAAAAGTGTGTAAACAAATGTACCGCCCTCTCAGCTGTTCGGTAGTGTTTACTCACGGCCAGCACAGCATGGATCCTCAACCTAAACGTCAAAGGAAGGCTAACTGGGGAGACGACGAGTCTCTCCAGCTGGCAATGTTATACAGGGACGAAGTCCATGTATTGAAGAGGAACTTTAAGACGGTTGGTGTCTCTAACCAAAAGAAACGCGATGTATGGACGAAGATTACGGCCGACCTGAATGGACAGTTCCACTATGAGAAGACGGCCGTAGAGGTAAAGAAGCGATGGTTCACCATCACTTCTAAGTCAAGGATGAAGCTGAAGAACTTTCGAGATCATCGGAATGGAACTGGTAAGTAAGTTTCCATATATTAGCTTTAACTGATAAACACCCATTACACATTTTTGTCTCATTCTAAGCACTTTGAATATCATATATATATATATATATATATATATATATAGATATATATATATATATAGATATATATATATATATATATATATATATATATATATATATATGGTAAAGATTCATTTTAGTACCATGCCAGTATGTATGGGTAGGACACGAAGTAATGGGTTTAAACTGGATAAATTCAGATTCAACAGGGACATAGGCAAAAATTGGTTTACCAACAGGGTTGTGGATGAGTGGAATAGGCTGAGCAGTCATGTGGTGAGTGCCAATACAATTGTCATATTCAAAAATAGATTAGATAAATTCATGGACAGCGATACTAGGTGGGGTTAGATACACGGGAGCTTAGGGTCAAAGGAGCTGCCTTGTTTAGGCCTACCGGCCTCTTGCAGACTCCAACGTTCTTATGTTCATTACCTACCTTATGGAACATCACTAGCTCTTCATAAATCTTTTCTGCAAACGTTCAACAATAATGGAAACGCTTTCAAAATCCAATTCAAGGACTATTTATTATTGAAAATAGGGGATAATATTCACGAAAGAGTAGCCTCCTTTGGCGGCGGCCGGGGCGACGGTGCAGCCGCAAAATATCTCGCAGAGGGTTTAGGGTGGGGAAGCATATTTAAACTTCTCCAACCGAACTTTACGACCTGCTAACGGGGGGCATCACCCCCCTCGACGCCCCCTTCTAACCAGGCGGGCTGCACCACCCCATGTATCCCCCCCCCCACATATATATGTCTTATTTCTGCGAGGAGATATTTCTCACAACACCGGCTGCACCGTCGCCGCGGCCGCCGCCATAATGGGCTACGCTTTCGTGAATAGCATCCCTATTTTCCCCAATAACTAGTCCTTGAATTGGATTTTGACAGCGTTTCCATGATTATTGAACGTTTGTAGAAAAGATATATGAAGAACTAGTGATGTTTCATAAGGTAGGTAATGAAATACTGGCACGGTACTAAAATGAGTCTTGTGTGTATATATATATATATATATATATATATATATATATATATATATATATATATATATATATATATATATATATATATATATATATATATATATATATATATATATATACAAACATGGATATTTATAGAAGTATGTTGCAATACACATACTTGTTGCCATCAACAGACAAATTTTTGATGGAAATCAATCAAATTTAAATATTGTTGTATATAAAAAAAGATTATGATATTTTCCATAAATTCGACAGTGTAGTTTATATATATATATGGGTAAATCAGTTTAAGTGTGTAATGAATATTACGTAGCTTCCATTCCTACCCTTATTACTTATACTTTCTTTCATCAGAGATGCCTGTAAGATAAAGTATGAAAGAGGAAGAAATGCTCCTTTCTAACACACACAATCTTGAATAGTGGTGGGAGTGCAGCAGATATATATATATAGATATATATATATATATATATATATATATATATATATATATATATATATATATATATATATATATTTTTTTTTTTATATATAATTTTGTTTTACAACAAAAGAGTCGGCTCAAGGGCAGCAAAAAGTGTTGAAAAAAAGCCCATTAATTGCCGCTCTCACAACAGAAGATACCATAGAGTAGCCAAAAGAGAGGTCAATTCCGGGTGAAGAGGTGTTTTGATACACTCTCGTTGAGAGAGGTCAAGTTACAGGCAGGAGACAAAAACAAGTTTTATCACATCTCAGTAAAGTACCTGTCATAATCCACTTCAGCATTACATGCTGAGAGGACACTAATGTAGTGCTTTAGTAGTAGGGGAAAAAAGCAAAAAATACATGAAATTTTATTTTTTCCCAGGTGGCGGCCCTCCACCCCCTCCCCTTGACCCCATTGATGAACTTGTCGGCGACGTCTTGGGGCAAGACAGCAAGGTCATCACGGGATTTGAGGAGATTGATGACCTTGGACATCAAAGGACTGTCGACATGTATGTATCTATTTGTTTAATTTGTGAAGTACACTCTTTAGTTCTTTTCTTCTCATTTTTAAATATGTTCAGTTCTGCTTAGCAAAAGTAATAACAGCCTGTCATTTGCTTCAACCAGTATGTTACAAAACATTAGAAACAAAATTCATCACTTGGAAAGAACATATGAGAGATATATCTTTACTGTTGGAATAGATTGTTTAATTAAAGGTTTTAGTTCAAGTTAACTGTACCTGCAGGTAATGTCAAAGCTACAGCAACTTCTGTCAATTGATGCAATCCTACCTTGGTTCATAGTACTTCTCAATTAAGGTGTATTCAATGAGTTCTTGGCCTACCTCAGAATGAGGAAAAATAGAGCAAAAGTTCACTCCACTTACTTTTTTTATGTTTTAACATAACCGCCTTTGACTGTGATGCACTTCTCCAATCTCGTCTTCAATTATGAAATTCCGTCCCTGAAGAATGGTGGGTGAATCACTTGTGAAAAGTCACCGTGTAACTCAATAGAAAATGTTGAAAGGATACCAGCCCATGCATTACTTGTTGGAACCTATACCAACATGTTACAGCATTGGCGGGCTCCTGTCCCCACTCCTTCTTTGTTAGGCCGATAACTCATTGAATTCTCCTCTTAATATCAATCCCCTCAAAGATATGCAACTCTTCTAGACCTTATTGATTGTCGTTAATTTAGTATGAAGTATGAATTCCATTTCCATAACATTATGCCATATTTACTCCCTAGTATATGAAAGGAAAAAGATACCCTATGGCAGATCTGCATTAGTTTATAACTGCTCATTTGTACACCCATTCCATGACTTTTACATTACTTGCAGTGAAGACGCAGCAGAGCCAGCGAGCCAGCTCTTCGTAGGGCAGGGAGGTGTTGAGGCACCAACTGTAATAATTGTGCCTGAGCCCACCCTGCAGCCACAGACTGAGGAGGGGGGTGCCCGGGGGAAGGTGCCAGCTGAGGGGGATGCAGCAGCTGCTCAAGCAAAAGTGGCAGCTGCTGAGGAGGAGGCTGTAGCTTCAAGAGCTACAGCAGCAGCTGCACAGGCTGGGGAGGAGGCTGCACGGGCCATGAAGGCAGCCGCAGAGGAGGTGGCTGCTTGTGCTCGGGCCTTCGCAGGAGCTGCAAGGGTGCAGGAGGCAGCTGCGAGGGCGCAGGAGGCAGCTGTAAGGGCACAGGAGGCAGCTGCCAAAGAAAAAGCAGAAGCCATGCGGCTTAAACAAATTTTGCTCAAGTTGCAAATTGAAAGGGAAAGGAAAAACAAATAATATACCTAATAAAAGTAGAAGAGGATGCACGTAGTTCTATGATTGTGAAACCTTAGTTGTACTAGTTTAATTATGCTTATGCGGGAATGATACAGTGTACAAATGCACAGGAAACATAGATTAAAATGGATGTGTAAAAAAGATGCAAAAAAAAACACTAATAGATAATAAAAAGGCAATGTGTGAAGAGCTAGGGAGGAAGGTGAGAAATGACTTTCAGAATAATAGGGAGATGTTCTTGAAGGAAGTGAAGGGAGCATGAGAAAAGAATGAAAAGGTGTGTATGAACTATGAATGTAAAAGGTGTGAATAGGAATGTAATCGTAAGTGTTGAAGGTATAAGAAGATTGAAGGAGTACTATGAGTGTTTGTAGAGTATTGACAACAAAGAGGGGAATGTTAATTTGCAAATGTTTACAAAAGGAATATGGGTTATAATGGATTGATAGATTGATTACTTTATTAATGCAAGTGGAACAGTACATTTGCATGTACTTGGCCAGTCGTGCTGAGGAACAGGTTTCAGTCTTCATTGCTAGAACGAAAAACAAATTAATTAGTAGGTAGTTTCATAATAATAATGATACGGAATAATGCAGATTCTTAAGAAATGAGTGTTTCCCAGATTATATTCCAAAAACATATATGTATAAAATATCCAACTTACTGAAAATGCAAGTTGCAGAATTCATCTCGATACAGGCGACCTTCATTCCGCTGACCAGCTGGAAGTGGCGGCACAACTTGCACACCTTCAGGTTGTGCCACGGCAAGATCTGCTTCTTCAGGGGTAGGTTGAGCTGCATCGAGAGGAATGGGAATATTCCTGTCCTTGCAGATGTTGAGGAGCATGCCGCATACATGAATCAGCTTGCACACCTTCACCGGGGGAGTTACTCGGACCTCGCTGTGTAGGACATGAAAGCGGCGCTTGAGCTGTCCTATTCCCCGTTCCATAACACTCCGTGTCCGTTTGCGGGCCCTAAAAGAAAATACAAATGATAATGGCAGTCAATGTTAAGTACTTATGTTCCATTAACTATGGGTAAATTCACTACTAGCCATACCTAGCATGACTAAATTTGACTTTGCTTGACTAAATTTGACTGTTCTTGACAATTTTTTTTCAGTTTAACCCGGTAGCAGCGGGGATCATGTTTCTTAACCTGAGAACGTCGACAGGCCCTTTTTAGGGCTTTGACGAGTCGTGGCTGTGGTACGGTGGACCCTAAAAAGGGCTCGCCATAAAACGCCTAATTCGAGCTAATCGTAGGCGGTGGTGGAATAACGCAACCCACCATGAATGGCCTAGGTCAATGTGGTGGGTGAGTGATCTTGAGGTAGGCTTTTTTGTCATAGGTGGTGATGTAAGGTCATGGCATACTGAATTAGCTATCTATACAATAATCACTTGTCAAATTCTCTATAATACACAACAAGCGACTCTCGGCTAGATGCCACGCGTCACGAGACTATTTTGTAACAAACACCACCCAAAAAGAACGGAGTTTGAGTAAAAGTAAATATTTTTAATGGCTTTATGGTTATAAGAGGAGTACTCTGGTGTACATTCCATGCTCTTTTCCTAGTCTCAAAATGCAGAGTAATTTTGTCATTTCTCGGCCACTTCTCGGCTTTCCCATAGCCGAAGCCCACGGGTTAATGGTCCCTCCAAGCGAAAAAAATAAGAAAAAATCACCCCTCACACAAATCATTTCATAATATATATCAGAGCATTTGTGATCAGATAAGGTATCATCTGTTTTGAGGGGTTTATATCATGGCACAAATTTGACCCGTCGCTGCTACACAGTAAAGCCACAAATTTGTCCCGTCGCTGCTACCGGGTTAATTACATTTTTTAAATTGATTTTTTTTTTATTTGAGTCAACTTTTGTAATTTGAAAGTCAAGTATTTTAATTTAAAAGTTAACTTTTTTAAATTTGAAGGTCAACTTTTTTACTAGGAAAATCAACTCTTTAAATTTCAGCCATTTTTTTTTATTTAAAGATCTTTATCCTTAAATTTGAAGGTGAAAAGGTGTATTATTTCCTTTAAATCTGATGTACTTATTATTAACGTCATTAATTATTATTTAAGCTGATCTAATATGTGTATTTTTTTGTTGCCAGTTAATCTAGGTTAGGTTGAGTTTTTTCCTGTTGTATTTGCTATTTTCATTTTTTTTTCTAAAATTAACCCAATTAATTTACTATTTTCATTTTTTTTTATTATTCTAAAATTAACCCAATTAATTTACTATTTTCATTTTTTTTTATTATTCTAAAATTAACCCAAATAATTAGTATTTTTCGATCAGTCTAAACTCAGCCTAACCTATTATCCGAACTCTGTATATAATAGGTAAATGTTGTGATTGAATCAGTTTGCTAATTGCACCTGGTAGTGCATGGCATGTCAACTCTACAATTTTTTTAGCGAATCTCACGTTCAACATGTTTATTGTAAGAAACTATACTGATACCCAAAAGAAAAATAAAGACTATCTACTCACCTATTATAGCGTGACTGGGGTCTAGGCAGAGGTCGCAGGTAAGGTGTCAGGAGCCATGGCTTGCTGGGATAGCCACTGTCTCTCAACAAGTGACTACCTGGTGGCACATGCCCTCTCTGGAACAATTCTACCACTCCACAGCCATTCAAAATACGTGCATCATGCACTGAGCCAGGCCACTTCGCTAGGATATCCAGTATTCAATAGTTGGCATCGAGTATGACCTGCACATTAATACTGTGATAGCCCTTGCGGTTGACAAACACGTCTTCCTCCTCCTTTGGTGCCACAATCCTTACGTGTGTCCCATCAACGACACCAATAACCCCGGGAAAATTTGCAATGTTGAGGAAGTCTGCCTTGTTGTCCTCAGTAACGTCTTGGGTGTTGGGTGATGAACTGCTTGATAATATTAACGTTTGCAAGGGCGTCAATGGTCTGGGTGATAGGTCTGCTGATGCTGGGTTGTGATGGGCCGAGGTCGTCGCTGCTGCACATTTGCATTTTTCCCGTGGCAAGATACCGCAGTGTGATGATCACCTTCATCTCCGGGGTGAGTGGGCATCTCCTCTTGGTTTCACTTGATAAGGCTTCCCTCACAAGATTAGTGACGTACAAAATACATTCCTTGTCAAGTCTGTATCTCCTGATAAGCTCAGCATCGCTGAGCTCGTTCAGTACGTCCCTTCTTCGGAAAGGCTGGGGAGCGTGTTGACGTTGGGCTGCCATGTTGACGCGCTTCTGACGGTCATAAGCAGAGTTATGGCAGGGTGAACCCGACCTCAGCGTTCCGCGCAATTTTATGGTCGTCCATCAGAGTTTATGGTCGACCATAAGAGTTTCTGACGGAGTTATGTCTGAAATGCGCCATTTTGTTCCGCTATGACCGTCAGAAGAAGTTATGACGGTATGTAGAATACGGGCCCTGCAAGGCCCGTATTCTGCATAGTGCTTATGGTCGACCATAACTAACCGTCATAGCTAACAGAATTTATGACCGTCAGTATAATGACCGTCAGAAGTCTTCTTCTTCTTCTTCTAGTCGTCGGCCATAGCGCAGTAAATCAACAACACCGTGAGCCGCTAGAACGCACCGCTCACAATTTGTTAACTTTAAATTTATGAAATAAAATATATTCTTGACATTATTTTCTTTGATTTAAATTATTTTGACCTCATTCTACGACTTTTGGGGAAGTTAGACATAGTACAATAGGAATTCGTTTTGAGAAAATGCGTTGAAACGTATTCCCGTTGAAAAGTGTGTAAACAAAACTGTAGAAATTTCGAGATCATCGGAATGGAGCTGGTAAGTCAGTTTTCATGTATTAGCTTTAACAGATAAACACCCATTACACATTTTTCAGTCTCATTCCGAGCACTTTGAATATATATATATATATATATATATATATATATATATATATATATATATATATATATATATATATATATATATATATACAAACATGGATATTTCTAGAAGTTTGTTGCAATATTGTCATGGTCATTCCTCTGTTTGCTCGTTTTCTGGGTCCCGACATACTTCCCCTGCCGGAAGATCTCGCCCGTGAGATCTCACAGGTGTTGGTTGAGAAGATACGCCTTTCAATGTTTGCAGTTGGCTCGAATCTGAAAGTAGGCGGCGTCGTGCGTAGCGCAGGACATAGAAATACCCCACGGCAGACGTCACCATCAGAAGGACCAGGATCACGACAATGGCGAAGACAGTCCACCAATGGATTTCGGGTTGAAAGGGCTGATCCGGCTCGACCACATAATATAGGGGCTGCAAGCCAGCTGTTAGCTCCTGTAGGGGGATGGAGTCAGCTCTGCGAAGAGATGGAAAGTCAGGCAAAACAGACCAGTTAAGATGGCCTGTAAGAACCTTTAGGGGAGGAGGGAGGTGGAGAGGGAGAGGAGCGAGAGAGACCTTGATGGGGGGCTCCTCCACAACTGTTTCTTGTCCAGGAAATGTCAGAGATGGGCTGTGGGCGCTGCAACCTTGCTGATGCGTCAATATCTCACCACCCGTGAGGCTGACAGTATGTTTTTTTACAGGATTGGTAGGTTATGTGAGTGTCAGAGTGATGGGGGAGGCAAGTGAATAGGTCCAGAAGCCAGGACCTTTTATAAACATAGGGGGAAATATTTTCAAGACTATTGTGTGGCAGAGGTTGATGACTGACTCATGATTCAAGAAAGCAGCCGATTCACAAGAGGCTGCGTTATATGGTTATTCTTGTTACAGTGTTCTATACTAGAAAGCAGAAAATATAGTTTCCTATTCTCACTGAAGGCAATATATCTTGAATCAACACTATACATAAGAAGGCAAGTGCCATTCTGCACATAGAATGGAAGGGAGTCGATTTGAAAGACATCAAAGGTGTCAGGCGATCTCCTCGTAAAGGTTTGGTGACATAGAAATTACGAGAATCGTGCAAAGCCGTTGTCCTGGAGGACACAGTTATTACATCCCTATATAAAGCTAAAAAATCAGGAACTGCAAGGCACAATATGTCTGGAGGCCGAACCTAGGCTTCCTTTAATGTACTTAACAACTGTTTGTCTCACATAATGGTTGGAGTTATGTATGTTTGCAGGGGAGCCTGCAGACTCAACTTTAAACCTTGTATACTTGGACGTATGTGTCTCAATGCTAAGTCAAAATTCAACAATGCTTGTAGGAGCTTTTTTTCTCTTCCTAATGCCAAAGTCTATAGAAAACTGGCGCACAACTTGGTTCAATACATCTACAGCTGAATATAGCCTGTTAAAGGCAGATTGCATGGCATGCATATTACTTAACGATGTTGAGTTTTTCATAATAAACATTTACCTAAATGAAACCATTCTCAGTTAATGACTCTAGTACTCTATTTTTTTTCCATGAATTGCGTCAACTTGAGCCTGGGTCACAGTACCAAATAGGTTATTAGACAATGACCCTTAAACATAATAATTTTTCGTTTTTTTTTTATAATTCATAGAAGCATGCAGCTTGTTTTGATTAGTAGTCATCACATAGCCTAAAAAAAATTATTAGATGATGCAACAATGAACTGAATTCATTTTCAAAATTAAAGAGTGTCTTTTATTGCTATTACAGCTGGGTACTCAGGTGACATTTGAATAACATGTCAAGCTAAAGAAGCAGTTAAATTCCGTGCTTTATATAATGCAGCTAAACATCTTATGTGAGGATAAACGGTACTATACTCTCTGTCTGTGAGAACTATATATATATATATATATATATATATATATATATATTTATATATATATTTATTTATATATATATATATATATATATATATATATATATATATATATATATATATATATATAGATAGATAGATAGATAGATAGATAGATAGATAGTATGTTGGTGTGAAACTTAGGCCAGCACATGTTGGGGACTCCTGTTGTGTTATTGAGTCGTCCATCGAAAGAGCCAAATAAATCTGTGGTTTACTTCGTCATATTTGCGCTTAATTATTGCACTTTCATCCTTATAGATTATTCCAGTTTTATATCGTATTGGCTTTGACACTACATTAGGCAACTCCTGTACCGTCGAAGAGCGAAGGATTTATCATGCCGACGTGGCTCTGTAAGTTTGAGGAGTAACCTGAGAAGGTAGGGCCTGTGAATCAGCTGTTTATTGCTGTTGTAGAACGAACAGTATTTAATATGTCATGAGTAGCAGTCACTTCTCCGCTACGAGTTATCATTTTCGGTAGAATTAGGGTGGTATTGTTAGACGCGAGGGCTAGCGTCCTTTCCTGTCGCTCGACCATGTAGGTAGGCAAAGTTACTTCGTCCCTCGACCGTATTGAGAGACCAGCCCGCCAGCAGCCCCCGCTGCATCTGGCAGCATCTGGGTGTTGGTACGCCTGATCGGCATCAGCTGGCCACGCACCGGCCCGATTTCCCGTTTTTTTCAAAAATCATGTTTCATATCGGGACTACATTAAGAGAAAAAGATAAATTTAGAGATAAACAAAACAGAAAAGCTAGATATAGCCGTAATTAATGGAAGAAGACGAGGTGCAGTGCATAAACTTTATTTCAGCAGTCATACATAGAAGAAATTATAAGGAAGTACTCTTTTAAAAATAATAGCATTTAAGATAGAAATTCAAATTAAACAATTATGAAAAAAAGAAAAATGAAAAAGATAATGCAGAGTGCCGATATGAATGCATATTCCGCCATCACAACAACGCGCGCGCACGGAAGCTGATCGACAATGGACCGCGCTGCACCACTTTCGTCAAGGCAGAGGAGAGTCCTGGTGCAGCTAGTGGAGGGAAGGCTTGTCCTTCAAGATAGGTCAACCAGCACTGCGGTCCAGCACAAGAAGAACTTGGCGTGGGATGAGATCGCCAAAAACTTCAACGCCATGCACCCTGATCTGGAGCCGCGATCAGTTCAACAATTGAAAAGAAGTTTCAACCGCATCAAATTGAAGTAAGTAAATGAGGTGCATTGATTTTACGCTGTATATAGTTAACCTTTTGACCAGTACCGCTTTGTATCGCTTCTTAGGTCCTCCTCTCCTCGATCCTTTCAGTGCGCAACGCGTCATGACCCCTGTGCGCTGTCGGGCAGGTGAGTTCTATTTTCACCTCCACACCTCTGTAACTATGCATTGTAGCAAATATTCGGCATATCATTGGAAAGATAAAGGCAAATACTATACAGCTTGCTTAATTATATTGCCAGTTTCATATGATGACCGAATAAACAATTATATTTTGCCATCGTATCTAAAAAAATAACCGCTATTATAATATGTATTGGTAGTATAGTTTGGTATATATTATTCTCGCTTTAACTTAGTGGTTGTAACAGCCAACTAGGCAAGACAATTCACCCCGTTCTGGTGACAGGCAGCATGTTTCACGTATGAGTATGTGGTTGCATTATGTAGGAGGTGTCGGTGGACATTCCATCAGAATAAAGTTACTATGGGGTGGTGAATAGTGTTGGAACATGTATTGTGAGCGGGAGATTCAAAACACCACCAGCACAGACAGCGCGGCGTCGCTGCCACAATTTAGTAATAAAAAAATTAATCCTCTTACTCTGAATTACCATATAGTTCTTGCATCACGGGGTCACGGGGAAAATGCTTCCACCTCAGCGTGCGGTTGCGAAGCAACTGGGGGTCACATGCCACTCCCTCCCCCCTGAGAATTAACTTACTGCCCCCCATCGACCATGCCTTTATACCCACCATTAATATGATCTTAGAATGTGCCCTTGTAACATTCTGTGTGGCATCAGAATGCCGCGGAGCTTCGCTTGTCTAGTTCCCTCCCATACTCAGATGTGCCCCCCTTTGATAAATACCTATCCACTCCAGTGTTTGGGTGATGATTAAAATGATTAACTTTTCACCTTTTGAGACACAGATTGCACCAATAATGTGTTTTCCAGATTAAAAATAATCATAATGCATTAAAAATAGGCTACAACTAATTTGTCAATGAGTTTAGTTATTTTTCATTGTTATTACATGTTATTTGTAAGGCATAAAGAAAGAATTACTGGTAGAATAGCAATAAGCATAGAGCAGGTGTAGCTCTTACATATGATAATATTATACCATTGCTGATCAAATAGTAACCCAATAATTCTTGCTTTGTTAGTTAAGAGCTATATTCAAACTAAAATAATCCCATGTTATCAACCTAATTGAATAGCAATGTATCTTTAATGCAAACACTATTAATATTAATAGGCACTAGAATATTAAATCTGCAACAGTAATATCAATTTTGGTACAACAAGCTGTTTCCAATGCTCTTTACTATATTTGGTCAAAGGGTAAAAAAAGGTAAAGGAAAAGGTTAAGTTGGGAGCATACGCTATAGCTGCGGGTGGTGGCAGTGCTCATCTCCATCCCATTGATCCTTTGAGCCTGTCATGAGAGAACCCATAAACCAGATACAGTACCAGTGTAACATCTGGGTTACCACAGTTTACTTTCCCTGG
The DNA here is from genome assembly GCF_024679095.1 of Eriocheir sinensis. NCBI lineage: Eukaryota > Metazoa > Arthropoda > Malacostraca > Decapoda > Varunidae > Eriocheir > Eriocheir sinensis. The sequence goes on from NC_066514.1 coordinate 9,621,701, forward strand.
TGGCCCCAGGTACCATATATTGACCCGGGTGAAAGGAAGGATGAACGGCTGGGTGGCTGCATGCCGACTGCCCAGGCCCGCAGATTCATTGTTAGGGACTCGAACCACTGCATTGCAGAGCTGTATTGTTAAAGGGTTTACAATTCAGTATGCCTTTGATATATCATTGTTATTAAAATCATGTTTCATTGCAGTGTGAAAAAGGAAGAGAGAGCCTACAAGCTGAAGGTGAAGAAGACTGGTGGTGGCATTCCTCCATCACCTCCCAAGTTTACAGAACATGAGACTGTTGCCTCCATGATCTCTGGAGAACTCAACATGGGCGAGGATGTCTTTGACACTCTTGCCATTCAAGATGGGCATCTAGTGGATGAGGCAGGCACTCCCATCATGGATGCTACTCTCAGTAAGTTGTTCATTGCTTGAAAGTATATCACATTATATTATCCAATTTTCTGCATTCTTGTTCTGGTGCTGCATATAAATACTATCATTGTTATTCTCATCATCAATTTTCACTTTTTGATACACTGGTTAAATATATATATATATATATATATATATATATATATATATATATATATATATATATATATATATATATATATATATATATATATATATATATATATATATATATATATATATATATATATATATATATATATATATATATATATATATATATATATATATATCTATATATAGAGAGATAGATAGATATATATATAGAGAGAGAGAGAGAGAGAGAGAGGATATATATATATATATATATATATATATATATATATATATATATATATATATATATATATATATATATATATATATATAAATATATATATATATATATATATATATATATATATATATATATATATATATATATATATAGATATATATAGAGATATAGATATAGATAGATAGATAGATAGATAGATAGATATAGATATAGATAGATAGATAGATATAGATATAGATAGATAAGTTACTCATTTCTGGGAACAAGCTCTGAGGGGGCCCAGTCTAGGATTAAATTTAAATAACTATAAATGCAATAGATATCAAATTCCCTCTGGTGCCTTTATTGATGGGGTAGTGTTTTTTCAAGTATTATAAGAAAAGAAGCTAACATTGTTATTGAAGGAAGAAATTTCCCGAGTCACATCATCTTTCATGTATAAGTATGACTGATAATGCATTGTATTATTTCACAGCTGTGAGTGGAAAACTGCCACCGACAGAGGTCCCCTCTGCTACTTCTGCCGCTGAATGTGCTGAAGCACCTGCACCTCCAAGTGCTTCTACATCTTTTCAGCCAGAAGCTTCATCCTCTGCATCCACTGCACCATCACTAACTACATTTACATGTAATGTGGCCTCTTCTTCTGCTGCCCCACGGCAGAGGAGGAAATTTGATGCAGAGTACCAGGCCTGTCGGAAGCAGCAGGATGAGTATCACCAACTCCTTCTTCAACAGACCAGAGAGGAGCACGACCAACAGATGAAACTGTACCAGTTTCACAGGGAGGTGTTGCAGCGGCAGCTAGACGTCTTCACGGAGACTTGCCATCATATCCGTGAGGCAGCAGACACCTGCAAAGCCAAATTTTTGGACAGTTTGGGGAATGCCGGAGAGTAACATCCATGATGGGATTGCCTGCGTCATCATCTGCATGCCCATCTTGTATTGTAAGAGTGTCAAGGACACACTCGCCCATACTGAGTTCTCCAGAAATCATGGAGGCAACGGCCTCGTGTTCTTCGGAAAGCTTGGGAGGTGATTGAGGAGGGCCACCACCAGTCTTCTTCACCGTTAGCATGTAAGCTCCCACCAACATCACTACCTATGAATTTATCTAAACATTTTATTAATGTGTTCATCTTATTGACTCTCATAACATGAAGGCCAGGCCTGTTCCACTCATTCTCTTGTTGGTAAAGTATTTTTTGCCAATGACCCTGTTGAATCTGAATTTATCAAATTTAAACCCATTATTACATGTCCTACCCAGCTCTCTTACCATCAGAACCTTATAAATATCCCCCTTATTAAAGCCCTTCATCCATTTATAAACTTCGATCAAGTCTCCTTGCACCCTTTGCCTCTCTAGAAAATGCAAGTTTAATTAACTGTTCGAGTCTCCTCATATGTCAAGTTTTTTAACCCGTAAATCATCTTTGTCATCCTCCACTGTACCAATTCTAACATTTTGATACCCATTCTACAATTATGAAGGTGACCAGAAAAAAACACATTATCATGATAAGATCTAACTAATGCTAAATATAGCTTGATGACATCAGCACTTGTTGCTTACTCTCCTTGAAATGAATCCCAGTAGTTAGGTTCTGGACGAACCGTAGTTTTTTTTTTTTTATTCATAAAAAATTTTTTTAGTGAATTAACCTAAATTTGAAGTGATCACTATAAAGTACAATCATTGCGCCATATTCTCTCGTAAGCACAGTTTTTTCACCACAATATAAGTTGGAGAAATGAAGCTTTAAAAATAATATCTCGAAGTGTACGGATCGTCCACAGGTATGGACGATCCGTACACGTATATGAGGCCTCAAACAAAAAAATTGTAAAAAATAGACAATTAAATAAATTTGTAATTTGCCACCAGATTCCGTTAAAATAGACCCCAATGTTGATTTTAAATGATTTGCAACATAAAAAGATAAATATGTTGAAATAAAGAATGCAATTTAATTTTAATCTTTCTTTATTACACAAAAAGTTGAGAAAAAATATGGTTACATTATCTTCTTTGCCTTAAAAAGCTTACAAGGCTTAAAACAAACAAAAATGCCTACTTGATATTATATGAAAGAAGAGAGTAGGGAAACCTGATGAAACGCTGGAGCCTAGGAGTGGGTGCTGGCACCGGAGGAAAGAGGACACCCTTCACCTGGTCAGGCTTCACCTCACCCTCATCTTCTATGGCTGGGAAGACAAAAGTGTTTAGCATTTTTGTAGATTTTCTCATGAAGGAGACATTAACACTGGGGGGTTCGACGCCTAGGACTTTTGCAATATAGTTGACCTTTGTGCCCTTCGTCTTGCCCTCCTCCACTTCAAGTTCAACCAGCAAATAGTCCCCCACCTCAGGAGCTTTCTCTTGAAATACTTTGACTTCCTCAGGTTCATCGCTGAAGTTTTCTTCGGAGTACTCAGAAGAATCATTAAACTCCATTTGGATGTTGGGGTCACTGTCCGAGTCTTTTTCATTGTAGGAGCAACTCTGGTTTCTTTTAGATCTTCTTGTGGCAGTTGTTTTGGCAGATTTTGTCTGAGCGTTTTTTTGTGCAACCTTTATCTTCTTTTCATCCTTATTCATTAACATTTGGATTGCTGCTGGGTCTTCAGTCAGGATACAAGACTTGAGTCGTGGTCTCCCTTTACCTTTGGGTCTGGCTGGGGCCTTAGGATAGGGTCGAACTTGCTCTGGTGAAGGTCCAGTGGCTGTGGCTTGCACTTGAGCATCTGTCTCTCCGGCTGGCTCTTGTGGTGCTGGTGACATAGATGGCTCTGGTTGGCTAGTAGATGGCTCTGGTTGTGGTGATGTAGGCATAGATGGTCCAGTTGTTGAGATGGGCTCTTCTCTCTCACATACTGTGGTCCCCACAAAATCCAGCTCAGTAAAAATCTCTCGATTGATGGGCCAGATTCCTGTAGACCTGAAGCCAGAGAGAACATTGGCTGGGGTGCAGGCCTTTATCCAAGCATTACAGGCCATTTCGGGGACCTGCTGTTCTCGCACAGGGCTATGTGGGTGAGTGAGCTGGTAGTCATGCACCATCACTTTGTAGCAAGCCTTGAAGGGACCATAGATGCTGACGTCAAGTGGCTGGAGTCGAGCAGTCGTGTGGGGTGGCAGGGTGAGTATCACAATGCCGTTGTCTATGGCATATTTCACAGCACCAATGGTCATGTGGCACTCGGCGTTGTCCATAATCAAAAGTATTTTATTTTCTGGAGTGCTGTTGGTCTTTTCATGGATATGTTCAATAGTTTGAAGCCAGCACTCCCCATTCATCCAGCCGCTTTCGTGGAATATGCCCTTCGTTCCATGGATGGTGCCACGCAGAAACTCGTCATTTACTCTCTTGCGAGGAATTATGAAGACAGGAGGCAAGAATTGGCCTGCAGCATTAACTATTCCAACAAAGGTCATGCTTGCCCCTCGCTCCTGCGTTACTTGTGCTGCGACAGGTTGACCAGACTCGCACAGCACCTTCACTGGCTTCACAACAGTGGAGATGCTGCTCTCATCCACATTGAAGATCCTGTCAGGGGTAAATTTATATTTGTCCATGGCTGAGGTATAGGCTGTGAAGAAGGTGGCAACGTTCACTTTGTTGAAACTTGAAATCCTGGCTATTGACATCCCTTCAGGGCTTTTCAGTGTCAGGCTGGTGTGTCGTTCCATGAATGAGTAGTACCAATTTTCGTTTGCCAGTTGTGTGGCATGCCAGTTTGCAGGGATATTGGAGCACTTGCAAGCCACAGCATACTCATATGCAAGTCGGCGAAATTCCTTGCGAGTCATCCCATAGAACAGTCTTGCCACATGTATGGCATATTTGCACAGCATTTCCTCCTGATTCTTGTTGAAAATCTTGTTAAAATTTTCCTGGGGAATTACAAAGGTGTGCCCATCAGATTTGGCTTTGCTCCTTGTGAAGGCATCCTGCAGAGTCATAACCTTGACACCAAACTCCCGAGCTGCCCTCCGTATGCTGGTGTTGTGCTCAATCATGTAGTTGAATGCCAGTTCGAGGTTGGTCCGGTCTGTCTCCCGGAGGTTCTTGGGAATGAACTTGCGTGGCATCCTGGCTCAATCTGAAATAAATAACATAAATAAAGGTCACAAGGCATATATCTATACTATACATTATTATATTCAAGTGTGTCCTTCACCATTCTTGAACTGGACACAACAACAAAACAATTACAATGAAAACAATATTTAGATAAGCAACAGAATCTTTAAATTTCATATGAGATACCTTATGCTATCCTAGACTATATTGCTGTAGCCTATCTGTCAATTTTCAAATAAAGTTCAACACACAAACAGCATAAATATCTTTGTTTACATGTGGAGACTCCGTACACTTAAAAGCCAAGCTGTACGAAACATCCACAGGCAGCCATTAAAATGAAAACAAACTTTACCGACACACGTGGTGTACTACATCACTAAAACCTCGTCATATCATCACATATAGTCATATTTAGGTGTACAATACCTAACCTTCACACTCCTAGCATATTCATAAGCACCACAAACCATAATTTAGAGGCAAAATATTACATCAGGAATGCGAAAAACCGAAAAACTCACCTCATTCATGCGCTGTTGGTTGCCGCGCTCAAATGGAGGGACGGAGCTGTGTGACTCCGTTTTCTCTTTCACTCTTTAGACGTTAACTAGCTTAAAATAATATATGTGGTCTTGAGAGCTTTTGTACGGTACATCCATATGTACGGTTCATCCAGAACCTACCTACCCTATTTGCACAATATCTAGGATGAATGCATTGTGCTCTTAGATGGAGATCAGAGGTCATCAAGATCCCTGAAATCCTCTCACACCTTGATCTTCTTAGGGGAGTGTCATTTTACCAATAATTATGAGGGGTTGTTCCTATATACACTCAGAGTACTGCACTTCCAGGTATATAAATAAAAACCAACACTGCCACCATCTTCAGTGGTCTTTCTTTACACCACTGAAGATGGTGGCAGTGTCCACCGAAACTGTTTAGTTAAAAATATAACTATCGTCTGCCAGTGTGGGTTTTTATTTATACATCAAGAATATTACGTCAGAGTGATTAGCCCATTCTTTGCACTTCCAGACATTGAACTCCATCTGCCACTTCCCTGCCCATTCACACAATCTGTCTAGTTCATCTTGGAGAATACTAGCGACCCGATCCGACTCAATTACTCTGCCAATCTCTGTATCATCAGCATTTTAGCATATATTGCCAACATTAACTAGTGTTAGTAGTAGTAGTTGTAGTAGGAAATACATTATATTCAGTGATGTTTGATAAATATTTTTGTTCATTTATTTATATCATGATTATGTACGTATAGGCTTCAGACAGGAAATTAACAAATTAAAGAGACTGTAAATTTTGATCGGAAAATATATATGCAAAGTCTTACACGCTATTTTCATTTCCTGAACAGACATAACTTATTATTAGAGAAACTACAATAAAGATCTCAAAATGTACACCACTGTGACCAACCACCACACCAAGAAAAGACGGCGCCACTATAAAACACTTGCCTGCATCATGACGGGCTAGGGCCGACTACCATCCAGGTCTCTCAAGAAAGCCTAAAAGCACTATAAGCTGGGAAATAAAAAAAAGATCAAACCTGGGCTATCTGTGTATAAATCAACCCAACTGAGCTACTGAGGTCACCATGCCAAGGGCCACTTATGCAGCACTATACCTGACACCCTGGCCCCTACTGTGGATATGAAGGAAAAGTGACCTCGCTCACACTCGTGGTAGCTGGAAACGCTTTTAATCGCTTTTAGTCAACCCATAATGCCACCTGTAGTATATATTTACATTAGAAAAACTGCAATAATAGTGAAAATTTTTGTCATGTAGATTACTGAGTTTTCAATGTGTTATTGCAGTTCCTCTAATATATATAGCACCGCATGTGCTACTGTGGGTTAAATAAAAACATTTCCAGCCACCATGAGTGTGGGCGAAGTCACCTTTCCTGCATATCCACAGTGGGGGCGAGGATGTCAGATACAGTGCCAGAGAAGTGGCCTCTGGGATCATCTTTTTCTGGGGTGTTTTATGGGGCTGGTTAGGCTGTGGGACCACTGCCTCCTGAGCCCCATCAGTGGGAAATGTTAGCGGATGTTGTTATACTGTCGATGTGTCACCAGGGGATGGGTTAGATCCTGTTGAGTTGCCAGGACTTCTGTAGGAAGGTCTGCATGGACTTGAGGGCTTGGAAGGCAGTGTTGGGGCCGAGGGTGTCGCTGCCCAGCAAGCCTTCTATGTAAAGTTGGCCTGTGGATGTTGAGTCTGGTTAGGGATGCTTAATTTGAGGTTGGTGTGGAGGGAGTGGAATCTAGGGCAGTGGAGCAGAAAATGTTCTGGTGTGTTAGGCTGTGTGAGGCACCATGGGCAGTGTAGGTCTTGGACTAGACGGAGAACTTTTAAATCATCGATGGCTCGGTTGGCTTGCTGCCCTGACTCCTATCCAGAAGCCTGGGTTCCATTGCCAGCACTCAATGGTGTACATTTTGACATCCACAGAAGACCTAAAAGAATCTCTCAACAATGGAAGCTCTGCGAGCATTTCCAGTGCCTACATTATCCTCTGCAAATATGTCTATGTTGATGGGCTCAAGTTCTTCTTCTGGCATGTCAATGGGGAGTTTGTTGAGGATTGCAATATTGTGCAGGATGGCACATGCAGTCACAATTTTTTTTGATGTTGAGAGTGCTGTTCTCATTGGCTTTGAGAGAATAGCAAATCTTTTTTTCCAAATCCCGAACGTTCTCTCGATCAGGTTCCTTGTTTTGATGTGAGAGGCATTGTAATGCCTCTCCTTAACAGTACGAGGAATTCGAATGGGAGTTAAAAGGTAGCTTTTACAGGCATAGCCCGAATCTCCCAACAAGTATCCTCTGTACTGCCCTCCCTCCAGAGTGGCACACAAAACAGACTCACTGAAGATGCGGGCATCATGTGCACTACCTTGCCAGTTCACGACCAGATTTGTGAAGAGCATGGATGAGTTGCAGACCCCCATTATATTCAATGAAAAAAAGCCTTTCCTGCAGCGGTAAAGTTCTGCATCTTCTCCACCTGGACTGATGATTGGGATGTGTACACCATCTACACATCCAATAACTCCGGGCATGGCAGCTACCTCGGCAAATTGTCGCATGACATCCTGTTCTTCAGCAGGACTGGGGAACTTTATGTAGTCCCCCGCTAGCTGGCAGATTGCACTGGTCAAAGTCTTGACACAGGTAGATACACTGGGCTGCGACATGTCACAGCAATCCCCCATGTCAAGCTGGAAGCTCCCAGTGGCATAGTAGCGGAGGGTTACCAGCAGCTGGAGACGTGGTGGGATTGGAAGCCCTGTAAGAAAGAAATATTTATTAGAATATATATACGTGTATATATATATATATATATATATATATATATATATATATATATATATATATATATATATATATATATATACACACACACCATAGAACGGGGCTATTGCGACCACCTGGGGCAACTGAGACCAGCTAAGGAAATTTCTTTTAAAAATTAAACAAAAAAAAAAATAATAGGTCGGACTGTTTTGTTAACTTCTGTTTTGTAGACGTTCAAGTACATAAGATCTGAAAATGTAAACCACATCTTTTCACTCATTCCACAAGTACCCCTCATTCCTATTGATTTGTGTATGTATATTCGTGGAATGTGACCCAGTAACGCTAAGGTGTGCTGTACACAAGCCGTGTCCCTCAGCCAAGTCCAATTTCTGTGATCCGTAGCCAGGCATCCTATGTAAGTATACAGCCAATGTGGAGGTTATCAATGTTAATGTTTACTTTGTATTGATCTTTATATAACATGGGGTAGTTGAGACCACCATAATGGGGTACAAGAGACCACAGCTACATGAATGGTACACACTTCTGTTTTGTTTCGGGATGGTGTGTACCTACAAGAGAAAAGAAGGTTCTCCCAGGGCCCAGTATACTCCTGACATCCGGAAACAGGCTGATAATAATATTAATAATAAGAATAATGATAACACAGGGTAACAACCAAAAAATCGTCAGGGGTTTCTCAGCTGATTCTGACTAATTTTGGTGTTCTGAGTCCGAATATCACACTGATTTTGCTCTATCAGGTCAACTTTTTGAGATACAGCCATAGGCCTACCTGACGAGCTATACATATGCTAATATCAGGGGTTTTGAGTTCAATCATATTTTTCTTGAAGAATATATCGAATTACAAAACTAACTTACTTCTCTAAAGTAGCTGCATACGTGTCAGTCAGTCATCCTGCTGACAGTCAGCTGCATCCTGCTATTACATATTACATATATTTTTTTTTAATATTTTTCAGGTCATTTCGGCGCGACGGTCATGCAGGAATAATCCTGACGTTTTCTGCTACATCTGCGGAGAATACACGCTGTCAGTGGACAGGAAGAACATCACAGGATTTGTGAAGCGCGCCTACCAGGCTTACTTTGAAGTCAAGCTGGGTGACCAAGATAAGTCCTGGGCACCGCACACGGTGTACAAGACGTGCGTGGAATACCTCCGGCGGTGGACGAAGGGCGCTTTTAGACCCTTCTTTTCTTGTATTAAATCAATTCTTTTACCACTCATTAATTACTCCATAAATGATCTCACTGTCTCGTATCCCTGGTAGCGTGATCCGGCTTAAGTTGTTATTGGAGACTGGTGTTCGGGGATAAACAAGGGAAAAAGTAAATATACATTTATTTAAAATTAAATGAAAGTAATTGCCTTACGCAATATTCTATGCTCAGACGATCATAACACTGGCATATTCAGCAATGGATGCAACATATGACAAACGACACGTCTTAAACATAATACTACAATATGTGCTCAGTTGTTGCCAATAATAATAACACTCGTCGTTCCACAAGCAGTGGTTTGTATCTCTCTGCTTACATCACAATCATTATGTACTCTCTTCACAAAATCCTAATAACACATTCCTGTAGTATAATCTACTACAAGTCATGGAAACACCCAATTTTACCACACCCAGTGGTTTTACCTTTGCTTTACATCGCAAACAAATAATCACAATCCTGTCCCACTCACAATCCTACTTCACATCTCCTACATTATAATCTCCAGGACAATACAGTCGGTTTCCCTTAGATTCTCGAATTTCTACTCACGATTAAGATCACAACAGCCATTCTCGGCTGAGTGAGTAGTAGCAGGTCTGCTTGAGGCGAGAACCAAGCTCGGTCTACTCATACCACTGATTTCTAGGCCACATTTTTCTTTGCTTTAGGCGGACTTACATCCTTGACACGCCCTTAATTTTCTACATAACCAATGGCCAATACTTCCTGTCACACCCATCTGCTCGCTCATTATGTTGTATTGTTTTACTTTTCCTGCTATTCGTGAGTCAGTCTTAAGACACTCCCTCAGTGATTTTTCTGTTAAATTATTGGCTCATAACATGTCGCCACGACTGACGTCACGGGTCAGAGTCTTTTTCAAAGGTTGTTCACACTTTCTGACCACGCCTACTGGGTATCTGTTTTCTGTATCTGAGTCTGGGTATCTGTTTTCCTTTACCCTCGTTGTTTCCCCTCTTTTGTACTTGAGATGCTTACACTTATATATATGTCACCCTTTTTGTTAGTGTTTGTCCTGTCAGATGTTTACACAGTTGTATACCTGCTTTTCCTCTCTGGGTATCTGTTTTCCTTTACCCTCGTTGTTTCCCCTCTTTTGTACTTGAGATGCTTACACTGTTATATATGTCACCCTTTTTGTTAGTGTTTGTCCTGTCAGATGTTTACACAGTTGTATATCTCACTCCTCTGTTTCCTCGTCTTCTGGGTCCTGACAGCGCGAAAACTTCACTGAAGTTTGGGATTCCGATGGTTTGGAGGGAGCCGTTTGACCATGCATCGGATTGTTACTTCTGCGCCATCAATACTACTGGCATCAACCGGAAGAATCGGCACAGCCTCCAGTACCCCGACCTTCCATCTGCCCGCCGTCCAGTTGCTCACTGCGAAGAAATTCCTGTACCAGCGTTCAGAGAGCTTCCTGACAGCGACGACGAGACCACCACTACAGACGAGGGAGGAGATACAGAAGAGGAGTATGGTCCGCAGCCCTTTTCACAAGGTGAGCTTAATGATCTGGTTCGGGATCTCAGCTTGTCGAAGACTTCCTCCGAGCTGTTGGCCTCTAGACTCAAAGAGAAAAATCTACTTGGCGAGGACGCGCGTATCACTTTCTTTCGTAGAAGGCATGAGGACTACATGGGCTACTTCTGCCAGGAGGAAGACCTCGTGTACTGCCGAGATGTCGCCGGTCTTTTTGTTAAACTCGGCGCTTCTCAATACGATCCGAGAGATTGGCGACTCTTCATTGACAGCTGCAAGCGCTCTTTGAAGTGTGCTCCTCCACAACGGGAACCAGTTCGCCTCAATCCCTCTTGCGCACTCCACAACTCTCGAAGAGAACTATGAAGCAGTGAAGTACGTGCTCGACAAAATCCAATATGAGCAGCACCAATGGATCATCTGCGTCGACCTCAAGATGGTGAACTTTCTACTTGGTCAGCAGTCCGGGTTCACAAAGTACCCATGCTTTATATATGTGGGACAGTCGAGACAGAGCCCAGCACTATGTAAAGAAAGAGTGGCCGGCGAGAGCAGTTAGTACCTGGGGCGAGAAACATCATAAACGAACCTCTTGTTGCCCGGGAGAAGATATTGATCCCACCGCTGCACATGAAGCTTGGGTTAATGAAACAGTTCACGCGCGCTTTGGACAAGGATGGGAGGTGCTTCAACTACCTGTGCCGAGCCTTTCCTCGACTGACCATTGAGAAGCTGAAGGCCGGCATTTTCGATGGCCCACAGATACGGCAGCTCATCAACGACACAGAGTTCCAAAACTCCATGAACACGCTAGAGTGCGCCGCCTGGAAATCGTTTGTGGAGGTGGTGAACAACTTCCTGGGGAACACGAAGGCAGCAAACCACGCCAGACTCATCAGCAGCATAATAGAGGCTTTTCAAAAACTCGGGTGTTTGATGAGTATAAAGATGCACTTCCTATTCTCACACATGGAGAAGTTTCCTGAAAACCTTGGGGCGATGAGCGACGAGCAGGGAGAAAGGTTCCATCAGGACATGCGCCAAATGGAGGAGAAGTACCAGGGGAGGTGGGATGCAGTCATGCTGGCGGACTACTGCTGGTCGCTGAAGAGAGACAACCCAGCAGCTGCTCACGCACGGGAATTGAAGAAACGCCGATTTATGCCGTGAACTCTGAAATTTTGTGTCACGTAACGTTTATTTAGAAGTATTATATGCTTATCAAATTTGATGGAGTAAATAAAAACTGAATGAATTTGGATACGTTGACTTTTATTTCTTGAGGAAAACGGAAAAAATCGTCAGGGTTTCTCAGCTGATGATCCGCAGAAATTTGTTTTTTTACGAAAAATCGATTATAAAAAAAAATCTGTAGCAAAAAATCTTGACCTGATTCAGCAAAACCAAGGTCATTTTCGGACTCAGAGCATCAAAATTAGTCTAATTCAGCTGGAAAACCCTGGACGATTTTCAAAAAATATTTTTTTGTTACCCAGTGTAATATTAATAATAATAATAATGATAATATTAATAATAATAATAATAATAATGATAATAATAATGAAAATAGTAATAATAATAATAATAATAACAAAAATAATAATAATAATAATAATAATAATAATAATAATAATAATAATAATAATAATAATAATGATAATAATAATAATTATAACAATAATAATAAATAATAGTAATAATAATAACAATAATAATAAATAATAGTAATAATAATAATAATAATAAATTAATTAATAATAATGAAAATAATAACAATAATTATGACAATAAATAATAATAATAATAATAACAATAATAATAATAATAATAATAATAATAATAATAAATTAATTAATAATAATGAAAATAATAATAATTATAAAAAAAATATAATAATAATAATAATAATAATAATAATAATAATAATAATAATAATAATAATAATAATAAAAAATTAATTAATAATAATTAAAATAATAATAATTATAATTATAATAACTATAAATAATAATAATAATAATAATAATAATAATAATAATAATAATAATAATAATAATAATAATAATAATAATAATAATAATAACAACAATAGCAATAATAATAATTCCTGATGACTGCACCTCCATGGTGATGTGGTTATCGTGCCAAGCTACAAATCCGCAGATCTAGGTTCAAATCCCAGTCGGTGTGCACCTCACCCAACTGTTCATTCTCCCTCTTGTGCCTGTCAAATTAATGGGTACCTGTGGAAACCTGTGGTAACCCAGATGTTACACCTGCCCTCTCTTTTGGGGTAATGGGTTCATATCCACCACAGGCTATAGTGCTAATGTGACAGAGGTCAGCACTCAGGCCATGTGCAACTATAGTATGTGCCCCCACCTTCACCTTACTTTCACTGAGAATGTGGATGACTGCCTTGTCCTACTTTTCAACCAATCAATAACCAAGCCCATAATTTTTGCAGATTTTTGCAGGGGTCTAGAAGGCATCATAGTTTCATGAGGTGGGCGGGGGAAGAGGGTAGCGATCGAAGCAAGGATGTGCAGGTGAGGGAATATTTTGTAAATAGGCACTTTTAGGGGCATTTTAAGGTTGATTGAAAAACATTGGTGGGGCTGTTGCCCCCAAATACCCCCCCCCCCCCCCCCACACACACACAGAAATTATGGCTGACAACAGAAACTCATGTTAGAAAAGTGTGTCAAAAGATATGTTGAACTGATATGTTGAACTGACTGGAAACTAGCTCAGAAGTGCGCTGCGGCTATAACAACAAAACTCGCAGGACATTCCAAATTGTGTGGTAGGCAATTTCATCGGACTTATCAACAATCGGGCCTCCGGCAAACTTTTTTCCTGAATCGACTCCTGTTGCAGTTAAGCATCAGTACATTAATCTTGCTAGCCACAGCTTGATCAGGTCTGATTAAAGTACCTGTAAAGAATGGCATTTTTATATTTTCAGACCTATGATATTTTAAGCTTACCTCTTTTCCTGGTAGAATCTGGCAATAGGTGCTGGATTTTTGATAAGAGATCCAGGGTGACTTGCTTGGATAGCCGAAAGCGTGAATGAACTCCTCTTCCGAGTACATTTCAAAGGGATCCCTACGGCTCCTGAACAAACGGGTTCTCCTCCTGATGGCCAGGTCTTCCCATTGTCCCACGTGAGCCACTCTACGTAGCAGGTGTCTGTATGCTGCCATTGCTGCTTTTTCTGTAATAAAAAATATATTTAATCTTTTGTGTCATCACCCTCATCAAGGATTATTTTCATTTGAATTGGAACTTAAGCATCAAGGTCTGTCTGAATATAAGCTTGAGCTTAGATGGCCAATGTAATTATTCCCCATAATGGTGTGAAATATTAATATTGGCCATGCTGGGGTGGGCAGGCTCAGTAATGAAGGCTGCTTCCTTGACCTATTTCATAGCATTCACAATTCATACTTATTGAGGTTTACTGGCGTCAGGCTCACTGTAGTATTACCAAAGTTAAGGTAAAGTTGGGGGCACACGCTATAGCTGCGCTGCGCGTGGGTTCTCCGTTGCATGAACACGTGAGCCTGTGGTAGGAGGGAGCCCAACACCCCGGGACACAGGGCCAGTCTGACATCCGGGTTACCACAGTTTACCTTCCCCAGGTTTCCCCAGGTACCCATTTATCAACCAGCCCGAGAGGGAGGATGAACAGCTGGGTGAGCAGCACGCTGACTCCTCGGGTCATGATTCGGACACGGTGCCGCGTAGTAGTAGTCAGCCACGCTGACCACTAGACCACGGAGACCTCTTAGTATTACCAAGCACGAATGATAAGATCATACATCCTGTCAAGCTCCCTCACCCGGGTGTAATAATACATTTTGTTAGGGCTACGGCATGGCGATGAAAGGCGAGCCTCCTGTCAGCCTTCCAGCAAGTTGTAAACACGCCTTATCCCGCCTAACGTATCCTGCCACTTTAAAAACACTAAACAATCATTCACAGCCGGGAAAATACGCTTGGTCTTACCTGTATATGGATGATGAATTGTAGTAATGGCGGCAGCCTTCCTCTCCCGCGTGACGCCAGGCCGGAGGGGGGAGCTTGTTGTCGTCACGACGCTTTATTCTTGTAAAACGCGGAACGGGTACTGTTGTCAGAGAAACACTAGTGTTCTGCCTAATAGGATATTTTTTTCCCGAAAATTTATTTTATAATTTATTGTATTTTTTACATTGTCTAAATTCTGATAACAATTTAAATCACGATTTCGACGAAGACACGGGGGTACCCGTGTCCTCGACACTCGACCATGTTCCAGTATTTTGGCGGGCATTTCAAGTACTCTCAGTAACGACTTGACTTCATGGGAAGTAACTTGTCCTCGACCTTCTGTCTAGCAATACCACCCTTAGTCTCAGTACCAGGGCAATGCAGAAAAATATTTCAGTGTCTGTTTTCTGATTTAAAGGGTATGCTCGCCTAACCGTTGGTCATTGTTGCTGCACATCGATGCAGTCTTCATGAAGGACTTTTACTCTATCTGTGTGGACCGTTGAAATCTGACTAGTCCGGAGGTTCCTAATTTTTACCAATGCGTCACTGATCTTCTCTATTACCCTGTAGGGTCCATCAAAAATAGGTTGCAACTTCTTTTTTTTTTTTTTTTTGGTGTATGTTTGAAGAACACTCTGTCGCCAACGCTGATAGTTTTGAGTTTCGTTGGTTTGTAGTACTTTTCCATTTCTTCTTTATCATCTTCAATGTAAACTTTCCTTGCAATTGCAGCCATTTCCTCTTTATAGGAGTCAAAATCATACCAGGGCTGCTGATTTTTTCTTCTAGCATAGTGTACGGCATACGAGGATTTTAAAATAAAACTCTCTCTCTCTCTCTCTCTCTCTCTCTCTCTCTCTCTCTCTCTCTCTCTCTCTCTCTCTCTTGCAGCTCACTAATATCCTGAATACTTCAGTCAAATGTATGGACAATACACTCACAATTCATGTCCATACATTTAATACATTTTGATTCCATATCATTTGGCGCCTTTTTATTTTTCTGCACTAGTGCAATACCTTGCCCCTCCTTATCCACGTGTTCCACGATATTTGTTGTTCCCCATCCACAAACATTATCGCGCGGATCTTCTAATTCAATCTCAGTGTCCTGTTGAGCCTTCATCCTTGATAAAAAATCTGCAACTATATTTTCCTTGCCAGGCAAATGATTTATTGTGAAATCATACTCACTCATGAGAGTCTGCCATATAGCTATCCTGCCGTTGGGACTAGCTACCTGTAACAACCAGACTAAAGGTCTGTGATCCGTGTGGATCTCAATAGGGTAACCCAGTATTAATGGGCGGTTCACTTGCAACCCATATATTACAGCTAAAGCCTCTCGTTCAGCTGTACTGTACCGCTGTTCTGCCGTGTTCAATTTCCTACTAAAAAAAGGAAATAGGTCTTTGTTTATTATTAGGAAATAGGTCTTTGTTTATTATTAGGAAATAGGTCTTAGTTTATTATTAGTGAGCACGAAAGGTTTGTTAAAGTCATGGAATTTTTGAATGACTGTGTCAAGCATTCTATCCTTCAGGGTTGAGAACGCAGTTTTTGCTTCATCTGTCCATATGAGTGGAGTTTTATTTTTTTTCTTGAGTGTACCTTTCTTCCCTTTGTTAATCTTTAGAAGGGGAGCAATACTTTGTGGATAATTTGCAATAAATTTGCGATAATAATTAGTTAATCCAAGAAATGACTGTAAATCATGAACAGTTTGGGGGCCGGGATGTTTTGTATGGCCTCCAGCTTGCAAGATTGAGGTCTTATTCCCTCTGAGTTGATGACATGGCCCAGGTAACCTACTTTGTCCTTAACCCGGCAGCGTCGACGGACCCATTTTTGGGCTCCCGCAAGTCGGTCCGCTGAAACGGCGGACCCAGTTTGGGGCTCGGCTCAAAACGCCTAATTTGAGTTAATTGTAGGCGATGGCGGCATAGAGCAACCCACCATGCATGCCCTGGATCATTGTGGTAGGTGATTGATCTTGAGGTGGGCTTATTTGTCATAGGTGGTGCTGTAAGGTCATGGCAGATTGAATTAGCTATTCATGCAGTAATCACTTGTCAAAATCTCTAGAGTAGACAACAAGCGACTCTCGGCTAAATGCCACGTGTCACGGGACTGTTTATTTTGTAAGAAACACCACCCCAAAAGAATGGAGATTGAGCATAATTAATTATTTTAACGGCTTTATGGTTATGAGAGGAGTGCTCTGATATACGTTCCATGCTCTTTTCTTAGTCTCAAAATGCAGTATAATGTTGCCGTTTCTCGGCCACTTCTCGGCTTTCCCATAGCCGAGGCCCACGGGTTAAAAAAGTTACACTTCTCCATCTTAATAGTCAGTTTGACTTCCTTTAAGCGTTCCATAATTTGTTCTAAGTTATCTACATCATTAGAAAATGTATCGCCCAGGATAATTATGTCATCAAAGTACACCTGAACCTTGTTTCCTAATAGTCATGTAAGGACAGTGTTTATTATTGTCTGGAAGCAGGACGGGGCTGTTTTAAGGCCAAAGGGGAGATAAGTAAATTCCCCATGTCCTGCTGGAGAAGAAAATGCCGTCTTCTTTCTGCTAATTTCATCTAGGGGGATTTGATGGTAACCCTGTTTTCAAGTCTAGGCATGAAAAAAGCTTACTATCTCCCAATTGACTGAGTATGATCGTTATATTAGGGAGTGGGTATCGGTCGTCCAGTAGTGTCTTGTTAATTGCCCAGAAGTCCAGACAAAGTCGTAGTCCTCCTTTTTTTGGCACTGGGGTAAGTTGGTCTTTATAGGGTGATCGCGAAGGGCGAATCACACCCTGTTGCTGGAGCGATATAAGTTGTTCATTTACTCTGCCATGATAAATGAAAAGAATGTTATAGGGACGCCTGTACACTACTTCATCTGTGTTTTGCTTGATGGTGCTTATAAAACAGGGCGTTACTGTTAATGGTTCTTGTTCTGAGGAAAACACTGTTATATATTTATTTATTAAGGACTTTAAGACCTGATTTTCCCTCTCTTCACTTGGGAATTTAGCGTCAGCAATTTGATAGAGGCTGTTCTTCCTTGCTTCAAGCTCTGCGGGCTTCAAGTCTGTCTTAACTGTGTCAACGGTCTGTACACTAGATACTTGTGGCAGATCAGCGTATTGCTCCTGAGTGACAGGCTTCACAAATCCTAACGTTGTATTATCATCCATCTCTATACTTTCACTTTCAACATTCAAATACGGCACAGTGACATAAGATCTTTGATTGTCAGGTGAAGGGGTCAACTTAAGTATCCCTGAGCACTAGACTCTAGCCTGAGGAGTACTAACGCAAGGCTCAAATAAAGCTTCAGTTGCCTGTAGTTGCGTCACTAGCGTTATGTAACCTGCAACAGATGCATGCAGCTGCAAAGGTTCAACTGATTAGCAACGTACGGCCTTGCTTTCAGTGAACCTTTCTTCATTTTCATCTACTGTACATTCAACTGAGGGCTCAATGGGATGTAGTGGTATAGTTTCCCCTTCTATCATCAGTTTCCAGCCTCATTTCCCTTGTTCTTCATGTGGTTGCAACGTTTTTAGAGTAATTTCATGTTGCAACATGAAATCAGTACCCAACAAAATAGGAGTCGGTAAATCTACATTGCGTGTTATTATTAGATCTTGTAAGCTATTTCTCCTTCCAAATTTAAGGTTAACCTGTCTCCTACCTTCATTTTCAATATGGTGTCCTTGCTTCGAGACAATATTTACGGATTTCGCTTCACTTTCATTTATTGCGAGTCCTAACTCTTGAATAAATTAATCAGTTATAAAACTCGCACACGCTCCTGTATCTAGGAGAGCGGCCACCTTTGCATCTATGTTTTATCATGTTCTTGTACCTGTAAGTTTAGTGCGATCTGGCTATCAAGATTACTCTGAGTTATGTTGATTATAGCCTTATTTTCATTATTTGTTAGTGATGTGGTTACTCCCTTGTTCGTTCTCCGTTCATTTTCTGTTATTTCTACCGAAAGTTGGCTTTTTTTTTTTTTTTTTTTTGTTTGTAGGAGTTACCATGAGGTGGGTACCTGCCTTGTCCTCCTCTTCCTCTCAGAAAATGCCAGCAATGGGCAGTAGAATGCCCAGTATTGCCATAATTTCTGCAAATTTCTACCCAGCAAGACTTAGTGTCCTACCTTTTCACAACGAAAGCATACTATATAATTATTTGGGGGGCGTCTTTGCTCCTCCTTCCTAGCTTGCCTAGAGTGCTGAGATTTTTGGCCAGTCACCATCGCTACGGGTTGACAAGTCTCTTTCATGAGATCACTGCATGTTAGTTTCAGCTGTTGATGGTTTTCCACGAAGTTTAGGGCCTTTTTGTACACTGCTGAAGGATCTTTCATGTCATCATCAGTTAAATATGATTTAAAGGGTTTTGGTAGGGCCGTCGAAAAAGCAGTTACTTTGTCTTCCTGTAATGACATTTTATTTTCTGGCCTCATTTTTTAAAATGAACAGGTTGCCTCATGTTGCCTTACTCAAAATTCAGGTATTGTTTCCCCAGAATCACGCCTTGCTCTGGCTAGGTCTTCTTTCCTCTCATAATAGCTTTTATCATCAGGAAATATTTCTAACAGTTGCTGTTTAACCTTGTTCCAGTCATAACCGTCCGTCTCAATTGTAGTGGAAATCATTTGAAAGACAGGGCCTAATGAGTGTTGCTTTGCTAACTGTATCCTTCCTTGATCAGTCCAGTTATCAGCAGTCCGTGAATCTATATCTTTAATCCACTGCCTTACACTAGTAGTACAGGAAAATGTGGGGTTGTTTGGGTCCTTGCTCCGACCTCCCATATAATATTTTAATCCTGTGACTTTGCCATAGTTGTTCCTCGAATTAAGGGAACTGCTAGAGGCTAGATCTGTTTTATCTATTGTAGTAGACTTGTTTTGGCCACTGACTTCACAAGTGCTTTGCTAAGGATCCGGTACACCGTTTCCGACCAGTTTCGTCCGGCATGTTGTCTGACTCTGAGTCTAACTCTCCGGAAGAACAAGTACTTATATCATCGCTATCGCTACCGCTGCTAAAACGAACTAAACATGGTGAGAGTAGGGGCCCTTTTCTCATTAAACGTAGTTAATTTAAGGAAAACACTGTAATAAACACACGCTCCTGTCTATCCCTATACCGCTGCCGCCAGTTTTGGACCCTTCTTTTCTTTTATTTAATCCTTACATTTTATTTGATTTGCATCAACTTGTATTAAAACAACTCTTTTATCACTCATTAATTACTTCATAAATGATCTCACCATCCCGTATCCCTGGTAGCGTGATCCGGATTAGGTTGTTATTGGAGACTAGTGTTCGAGGATAAACAAGGGAAAAATATAATATACATTTATTTAAAATTAAATGAAAATAATTGCCTTACGCAATATTCTGTGCTTAGACGATCATACCACTCTGGCATATTCAGCGATGGATACAACATATGACAAACGACATGTCTTAAACATAATACTGTAATATGTGCTCAATTGTTGCCAATAATAATAACACTCATCATTCCACAAGCAGTGGTTTGCATATCTCTGCTTACATCACAATAATTAAGTACTCTCCTCACAAATCCTAATAACTCATCCTATAGTATAATTTACTGCAATTCACGGAAACACCAAATCTTACCACACGCAGTGGTTTCCATCTCTGCTTAACATCGCAAACAAATAATCACTATCCTGTCCCACTCACAATCCTACTACACATCTCCTACAATATAATTTCCAGGACAAAACAGTCGGTTTCCCTTAGATTCTCAAATTTCTACTCACGATTAAGATCACAACAGCCATTCTCAGCTGAGTGAGTAGCACGTCTGCTCTTACTACTGATTTCTAGGTCACATGTTTTCTTTGCTTGAGGCGGAACTACATTCTTGGCACGCCTTAATTTTCTACATAACCAGTAGCCAATACTTCCTGTCAACAACCATTGGCTAGCTCATTATGATGTATTGCTTACTTCTGCTGCTATTCGTGATTCACACTTAAGACACTCCCACAGTGACTTCGCTGTTCAGTTATTCGCTTATAGCATGTCGTCACACTGCACGTGACATGTTAGAGTCATCTGAATGGTTATCCACACATTCTGACCACGCCTACTGGGTATCTGTTTTCTGTATCTAAGTCTGGGTATTTTCCGTAACCCGCCTTGTAAGTGCTAGTCTTATCATATGTTTACGGCTTTGTATATCTGACTAATTGCTTTCCTTCCCTCTCCTATCATATTTACAATTCTTGTCTCCATATCTCAACCCGGTATTTGCCTCTGATTGGGGTCACTATTAATTAACTGTGGTGCTATGGTCATCCTCTGTTTGTTCTTCTGGGTCCCGACACCTCAGGCTAAATCCCAGCCTGCCTCACAGGCTAACTCCCAGCCTGCCTCACAGGCTGACTCCCAGCCTGCCTCACAGGCTGACTCCCAGCCTGCCCCACAGGCTAGCTCCCAGCTTGCCTCACAGGCTAACTCCCAGCTTGCCTCACAGGCCAACTCCCAGCCTGCCCCACATAACGCTTCTCTTCCTGCTTCACAGGATGACAGCAGGTTCCAACCCATAAGGAATGGAGCCAAACCGAAGCAGGCAACGAAATAATTACTGACCCCCACTACCTTCAGGATGTTTCCGATACTGAGACCCCATGTAGGATAAGTTTGAGACTCGCCTATTTGGGAACTCCATGATGCGTGGCCAGCTGGTTGAGTTTTGTGGTCGTTCATCAAAAGGCCACTTAAAACATTACTGTTATCTAGGTGCCAGACTTGGGCCAACTCTGCACATCTAGTATCTGAACTGTCATTTCCCGGGTACGAAAGCTTCCAAAAAAGTCGATTGCACAAGAAAGGAGGAGGAGTAATTTGCTACGTAAAAAGTACGCTCCCTGCCATAAAAATAGACAAACAGGACGCAGAGAGTTACGACTCCGTCTATGTGGAAATAACCGCGAATAATAAGAAACTAACACTTGCGACCGTATACAGACCTCCAAAACAGCAGGCAGCCGACGACACTGCCTTGTACGAAGAGCTTCACTTTTTAACACAAAGCAAAGAAGCAATAATTGGGGACTTTAATTGCCCTAACATTGACTGGGGAATGATGACTGGAGATCAAGAGGGTAACAGGCTTATAAAAATGGTGGAGGATTCGTTCCTCACTCAAGTTGTAACTCAACCGACTAGAGAAAACAATCTGCTGGATCTGGTATTAGTAAGCGACCCCGACCTCATTCGCGACTGTGAAGTTGGTGAAAAAATTAATGGTTGCGATCACCACTAAATCCGTTTCAATGTCAACATAAGTCACAAACTCGTAGACAATCCGTCAGTGATACCAGACTACAAAAAAGCAAATTTCAACCTAGCCCGTGAGCTGCTTCCCCCTGCGACCTGGGACCATCTTCACCTAACCGACAATACAATCGACAACGTGTGGAACAACTTCAAAGATAAGCTTTTGCAGGTAGAGAAGGCTACAGTGCCTACGAAACCCAGGCGATCAAATTGTACCGTGGATCCACCGCGGATGACCACATAAATAAAAAGGGCGGTAAACTTAAAAAATAGGAATTATAACCTGATGAAAGAAAATGACACGGACGAATCCCGTACTCAGTACCACACCAGCCTCGGAGCTTGTCGCACCTTTATTCGAAGTAGTAAACGCAACTACGAAAAACAAATAGCGCGTGACATAAAAAAAAAACTCAAAAAAATTCTTCACATACATCAGATCGAAAAAGAAAGTAAAATCCAATTTTGACCCCCTACCGCCGGTAAAACGAGGATCAAGCCTCTACCTGTGCCCCTGAAACTACACCTCACCCACCGTCAGTATTGGGGGGGATTCTGGGGCTGCCCTGTGTAGGCCACTCGTCCTCTCCCAGTCTCCGTGTATTTCTATGTTCTTGTATCTGTTCCTCAATATCGAGGTGCTTTTCATCTGCTCTTCAATGTCGAGGTGCTTTCATCTGCTCCCCAGGCCCCAAGTGGCTGTCGATCAGATTAAATCACCAAAGCGGGCAACCACGTAATGAGTCAATAGGGTTTCTGTTGCCTGCATTTCCATGTTTCCATGTTTCCTCTTCCGTCCACCCTCTCCCCTCTTGCCGCCCACCCTCCTCCTCCGCCTCCTCCTCTCCCTCTCCCTCGTTTCCGGGTATGCGGGTGAAGTGTTTTCACCTCAGGGAACTAGACGTCCCTGCCCTGCATAGTCTCAGGTCACCCATGGACAAGGTTTAATATCTGATATGTCTCCCGTGCCAGGGTCACGGTGAAGCCTCTGGGCAGCAGCAGTGGTGGATTGGACTGCAGGCAGAGGATCTCTTTATGAGACAATGGCTGGAGTTCTAGGGTCCTAGTCAGCTGGTCCAGCTGACTAGGCCTGCGGTGTAGAGGAGTGTGGCGACCTCTACACTAAAAAGCCTCCCTGGAAACCAGTTGCCGGTATGAGCTCCCCGTCCCTCCCAGCATAACAGCTGGTTCTTGTTTTCTCCTGAAAGATATGTCTTCCGTGGGCCATTTGAGGTTGTACCTCCCGGCTTCAAGGTAGAGTCTCTGAGGGTTTTTCTTATACTCAAGGAATATTTCAGTTTTTTGGTATCTCAGGAATGGCGTCTGGTACTCTCTAGAGTTGATGGAGAACACCTGGTGACAGGTGCCACTGGCCAGGCCTCGAAAGGGTCGCAGAGTTGGGTTAGACGTTTCGGAAAGTGGGAACGAATTGCTGGTTCCTCTCCTCCCTTGCCAGCTCTGCTCTGAGTGACTACGCCGGCCCCGTTCTATGGGACAAAACTTCGAGGACAATAGCTGAAAAGCGCCGGGTTGTGAAAGTCTCTCTCGTGACCGAGGCTCAGGACAAGCGATTGGTCTTTGAGGCGTTTTCAAGACCCTGTGGGAGCGAACTCCCAGTGTTGGAGGCATCTAACATAGCAGTATCTAATTTCCATGCACATTTTTTTTCCAACTCAATTTATGGTCACACTTTAAGTTATTTCGAAAGCGCTTTTAATATTTGCCCAAACTGTTAACTCGCTTAAATTTCTAACAATGCCTTCGAGCCTTAAGTGTGACGTCTGTCCCGGACGATATGCAGCTCAGTTCTTCCAGCTGAGTAAAACTTGCCGTCTCTGCGTTCAAAGATTACAACTTCAGAAGGCTGTGACTGAATGGAAAGTCAAATATAATGATCTTGAAAAGAAATTCGAAGCCCTTCATGCATTTGTTTCAAATAATGTGGCAGTGACTCCATCATCGATGGTGGAGAGGCCCTCCACCGAGACTGTGCCCTTTCCAGACGAATCTCCTGTATCACGGGAGGACGTGTTACCTGCCTCACAGGTTGACTCCCATCCTGCCTCATAGGCTAACCCCCAGCCTGCCTCACAGGACAACCGCCAGCCTGCCTCACAGGCTGACCCCCAGCCTGCTTCAAAGGCTAACCCCCAGCCTACTTCACAGGCTAACCCCCAGCCCTCCTCACAGGACACCTTCCAGCCTGCCCCACTTAACGCTTCTCTTCTTGCATCACAGGATGTCGGGTTCCAACCTGTAAGGAATGGAGCCAAACCGAAGCAGGCAACCAAAAATTTACTGACCCCCACTACCTTCAATAGGTTCCAGGTGCTGGCAGACACCATGGAGGATGAGTTTGAGGCTCGCCTAGTTGGGGACTCCATGGTGCGTGGCCAGACTGGACGACATCACCGCAGCGTGCGATGATGTCACGAGAAATGCCGACCGAAACACCCTCTTTGTCATTCACGCGGGGACGAATGACGTAAAGACAACCCGTTCTGAGGAACTGCTTGAGAAATACCGCCGCATGATCAAGCAGTATAAACATAAAACGGGTGTCAGTAACATCATAATCTCAGGAATCCTCCCGAGGGTCGGTGCCGAATCTAGCTTTTACAGTAAAGTATTCAGCACAAACAACAGACTTCAGTCCCTTTGCTCACAAGAAAACGTCTATTTCGCTAACTTGTGGAACAATTTTTACTACGATTCAGACTTGTTCCTTCCTGATGGCATCCACTTAAACCCTGTTGGAGCAGCCCGTTTCGGGAGGCTGCTCTGTGACCACCTACTTTCTTCTTCACAACCCTGATCCCTATAGCATTCCAGTCCTCTCTCAGGTGTTCTCTCATTTTCCACCTCTCTAACTCTTTCCCCCAGGTGGACTTATTTCCATTTCCTTGCGTTATTTTATGTGTCCATCTTTCCTCGGTACTCTTTTCAATTTTATTTAAGAAACCCAACTTACCCTTTATAATTCTTCCCTTAAACGGGTTCCATCACATATCCCCCCTGATCGCCTTTACTGATGCGCTCCTAGGAGCTCCTAATCCCCACCTGCCTACCGTGTTCTGAACCTTTTCCAGCTGTGTAATGTCCCCTTCTCTGTAGTGCGTTATTTCTGGTACATAGAGGCAATATGGTAGAGCTACTTCTTTCCACAGACTTCGCCCTACGTCATATTTATTTACTACTCTATTGCCTCCTTTTATTATCATCCCTGACATCCTCCGTGCCTTCCCTTCATTCATTTTCCTCAGTTTCTCACCTCCTATGCCTTCCTTGCTAACCTCGACCAGGCACGAACCTGTAGGAAACTCGCCTGTTTATAGTGTAGCTCTACTCGCTATAGACACTATGATGAGGAGGCCGTAGCATTGATTCTGGTAAAAACATTATGATATTTGTATAACTGGTAGAAAGACTGAGACAAGACAGGCAGGACAGTAGGTAGGAAGACACCAACCGAAATGAGCGTAAGCCACTCCCATTGAGGTATATATGGGAAGCGAGGAGGGTGCCTATAGTATCATCAACACCAGAGAGTAGTTCAGCATACTCTCTAAAGACAGATCCTCTCTCTTTCCACACCACACTACGTTCACACAACATACACACCTTTTCCCAAAATTTATAAATCAAATTGGCACAATTACGCTATGCCTCGGAGTCTCCGCCTTGGGGGGGGCACATATTCCCCCAGAAAGGACTCCCCTTCTGTCTTGATAACTCCTCGAACCTCTTTCTTCTCAATTTCTGCAACATTCGCGGTCTTCGCTCTAATTTTGATTCTGTGGAACACCATCACTCCTCCTCTTCACCTTCTCTTCCTCACCGAAACACAGGTTTCTGAGGTTACTGACAGCAATCTCTACTCTGTTCCCTTCTACTATCTCTATTCTAAATTTCAATCCAGGTGGATGTTACGCCTACGTGCGCAATGACATCACTTGCTCTCATGTCCACGACCTTGACTCTTCAGAATTTTCCACCATCTGGCTAAGACTTTATTATCACTCTCTGACTAAATACATCTGTCTGTTTATCTCTCACCTAGCTCTACTACTATGTAAATTTTTTTGACTACTTGAACTCTAAAGTGGAGCACATCTTGACCCACTCTCCCTTCGATCAAATCTCCATTCTAGGAGATAACAATGTTCACCACCAGCTTTGGCTTTCATCCTCTTTCACTGACCAGCCTGGTAAACAAGCCTACAAATTTGCTTTCCTCAACAATCTAGAGCAGTTGCTTCAGCACCCTACAAGTATTTCCGACCGTCTTGGAGACACCTTATTTCTGTATCCTGTCCTATCGCTCCTGTGCACCCTATGGACCCACCAAAGAGGCGATGCTTCTGGCATTTTGCTTAATTTCGTTGGGACGACCTGTGAATGTACTTTTCCGATTTACCGTGGAATAATTACTGCTTCCAGGAGAGAGACCCCTCTGTGTGTGCCCAGCGCATCACAGAGGTGATTGTCTCTGGAATGGAGGCATACATTCCACGTACTTTCTCTACTCCTCATGCTAAAAAGCCTTGATTTAATCACGCTTGTTCTCATGCTATCAAAGATAGAGAGGCAGCTCACAAACGGTACCAAGGCCTTCGCACTCCTGCTAACCATGATCTTTATAATTATGCCCGGAACCGTGCCAAATCTGTTCTTCGAGTTACCAAAACCTCTTTCATGAATAGAAAATGTCAAAACCTTGCTTTTTCTAATTCATCCCGGGACTTATGGCACCTAGCCAAAAACATCTCCAATTTCACTTCTTCATCTTTCCCTCCTCTCCTTAATAACCCTGACGGCAGCACCGCCGTCTCATCTATCTCTAAGGCTGAACTATTCTCTTAAACTCGCTGTAAAACTCCACTCACGACGATTCTGAACATATTCCTCCTATACATTCCCCCTCTGACTCCTTTATGCCTGTTATTAAGATTCTTAAGAACGATGTTTTCTATGCCCTCTTTAGCCTCAACTCTCAGAAGGCTTATGGACCTGATGGAGTGCCTCCTATTGTTATTAAAAAATGTGCTTCCGTGCTGACACCCTGCCTGGTCAAACTCTTTCGTCTCTGCCAAGCAACATCTACCTTTCCTTCCTGCTGGAAGTACGCCTTCATACAACCTGTGCCTAAGAAGGGTAACCGTTCCAATCTTTCAGATTACCGCCCTATATCTTTAATTTCTTGTCTATCTAAAGCTTTTGAATCAATCCTTAATTAAGATTCAAAAGCATTTTTCCACTATTGACCTTCTATCTGATTACCAGTATAGGTTCCGCAAGGGGCGTTCTACTGGCGATCTTGTTTTCTTAACTGACCTAGCCGTTTCGGTGAAACTTTCTCAGTTGTGCTGGACATATCGAAAGCTTTCGATAGAGTCTGGCACAGGCGATTGCTTTCTAAACTGCCCTCTTTCTGATTCTATTCTTCTCTCTGTTCCTTTATCTCCGGTTTCCTTTCCGGCCGTTCTATCTCTGCGGTGGTAGACGGTCACTGTTCTTCCCCTAAACCTATCAACAGTGGTGTTCCACAGGGCTCTGTCCTATCACCCACTCTCTTCCTGTTATTCATCAATGATCTTCTTTCCATAACAAACTGTCCTATCCACTCATACGCCGACGACTCCACTCTGCATTATTCAACTTCTTTCAATACACATCAGGTAGTACATGACTCCAGACTGGAGGCTGCAGAAATTTTAGCCTCAAACCTTGCTATCATTTCCGATTGGGGTAGAATGAACCTTGTATCCTTCAATACCTCAAAAACTCTATTTCTCCACCTATCAACTCGACACAATCTTCCAAACACCTATCCCCAATTCTTCGACAATACTCAGCTATCACCTTCTTCAACACTAAATGTCTATCATTAACTCAAAATCTTAACTGGAAACTTCACATCTCCTCTCTCACTAAAACAGCTTCCTTGAGGTTGGGCGTTCTGTATCGTCCCCGTCAGTTCTTTTCCCCCGCACAGTTACTATCCATATACAGGGGCCTTGTCGGCTCTCGTATGGAGTATGCATCTCACGTGTGGGTGGGATCCACTCACACAGCTCTTCTGGACAGAGTGGAGTCTAAGGGCCGCTTTCACAGTCACGTTTGTTTGTGTTGATTGTTACCAATGAGTGGCGATCGCCGCTACCAACAAGAAATCCGATTTCACAGTCGTCTTTCCCGGCGCTGTTTGTTTGCATCAGTACCAAAGATTTGAACCTCTGTTAACGGAGCTCTGGTAGCCGCGGGGGCTCCCCAATGGAGCTTACCAATGACATTAATTAGTAAATAATACAAATTCTTGCTCTCAAATGGTTATATTATTTATTTAAATAGATGTGAAAAAAATATTAAACAATACAACAACGCGTTGCACGGCTTCAAAGGTAGTATAAGAAAAAAAAAAAAAGTTTGAATGACATGAACTCACTTCACGTGCTGACCAGTAAACGTCCTGCTGATAATTTCAATTTGATTGATTGATGGTTTATTGTTGCAAAATACACATTAAAGGAGAAGGGAGGACTTTAATACTTGTCACCATTATTCACCTGTTATGCCTTCTTTGTCAGACTCGTATTATTCTAGTTAGCCTAATATGTATGCATAGGGCATATATATATATATATATATATATATATATATATATATATATATATATATATATATATATATATATATATATATATATATATATATATATAACAAAATCAGCCCTATTAAGTAAATAATAAATGTGAAGTCTGATAAAAAAAAGTGTCAATAATAAATAAATGTAACTGATATAGGTGAAAAGTGTCTTGCTGACATATGCTAATATAAGAAAACTTTAATTAATGCTTCTCACCATTATTTCACCTTTTCCGCCTAGGAAATATTAGGCTATCAGCAGATTTGAGCATTCTTTCATCATTCATCATATCTATTCTTCACAATTACTCTTTATATTTATTCTTCACGTTTACTTTTTGTGCGTTTATTTTTCATATTACTCCTTCATAATCCTCCGCTCAGCTGATGTAATGTTGACATTTCCCGCCGCTCCGGCATACCAACACTGCCGAATCACGCGCCTTCGTTTTGTCATGATCGTCTCCAGGCTGGTAGTCGCCGATACCACGAAAACAGCGACTGTGAAAGCGGATTGAGGCGATGGTAATGCCTGTTACCAGGATGGTAGGGCCTTTGGTTAGGGTGCGTATCAGACGACTGTGAAAGCGGCCCTTAGGCTCTTCGTCTCATCAGCTTTCATCTTCTTATGGATAGTCTTCTACCTCTTAAATTCCGTTGCGATGTTGCCTCTCTTTCTATCTTTTATCGATATTCTCACGCTGACTGCTCTTCTGAATTTGCTAACTGCATACCTTCCCCCCTCCTGCGGCCTCGCCTCACACGACTTTCTGATCAAGCTCATCCCTATACTGTCCAAACCCTTATGCAAGAATTAACCAGCATCTTCACTCTTTCATCCTCACGCTGGTAAACTCTGGAACGATCTTCCCTCATCTGTATTTCCTCCTGCTTACGACTTCAAGTCTTCCAAGAGGAGGGTTTCAGGACACCTCGAAACTGATTTATATTTTGGCCACTCTATTCAGGAGCAGTGGTAGCGGACTTTTTATTTCATTTTATTTCATTATTGTTCTCTTTTTTTTGTTTACTCTCTTGCACTGTATCCTCTGTTGTAAAAAAGAAAAAAAAACTCCAGACGGCACGAGGACGGCAGCAGCGACGCACACGGGACGGGAGCGAGACACGTCCTCCTTCACCCACGGCCGCCAGCAGACTCGATGATGCGTTCGAGGATCCTTCAGAACTGCAGGGTTTACCGGAGTGCTGAATTATTTGCAACTTACCATAGGCTTGTTGTTGCAACACTCAAGCTTCATGTCAGGACAAGAAGAATCTCGAAATGCAACTCTACTGTGTTCCATCTCGAGAGATTGGAGGACCTGGCATGTGCACAGTAGTATGCAGTGACAGTCTCAAATCGGTTTGAAGTGCTCGGCACCCTGGAGGACCCTGTAGAACGGTGGGATACCTTCAAACGCGAGACTCTGCAAGCTGCCGAGGAGTGCACTGGAGAGCGCCCGAGATATAGGAGTGGCTTTGCCTCGGTGGAGACGCTATACTCTAGACTCTAGAGTATAGCGTCTCCACCGAAAATGTCAAAACCTTGCTTTTTCTAATTCATCCCGGGACTTCTGGCACCTAGCCAAAAACATCTCCAATTTCACTTCTTCATCTTTCCCTCCTCTCCTTAATAACCCTGACGGCAGCACCGCCGTCTCATCTATCTCTAAGGCTGAACTCTTCTCTTAAACTCGCTGCAAAACTCCACTCACGACGATTCTGAACATATTCCTCCTATACATTCCCCATTTGCCTGTTATTAAGATTCTTAAGAACGATGTTTTCTATGCCCTCTTTAGCCTCAACTCTCAGAAGGCTTATGGACCTGATGGAGTGCCTCCTATTGTTATTAAAAAATGTGCTTCCGTGCTGACACCCTGCCTGGTCAAACTCTTTCGTCTCTGCCAATCAACATCTACCTTTCCTTCCTGCTGGAAGTACGCCTTCATACAACCTGTGCCTAAGAAGGGTAACCGTTCCAATCTCTCAGATTACCGCCCTATATCTTTACTTTCCTGTCTATCTAAAGCTTTTGAATCAATCCTTAATTAAGATTCAAAAGCATTTTTCCACTACTGACCTTCTATCTGATTACCAGTATAGGTTCCGCTAGGGGCGTTCTACTGGCGATCTTGTTTTCTTAACTGACCTAGCCGTTTCGGTGAAACTTTCTCAGTTGTGCTGGACATATCGAAAGCTTTCGATAGAGTCTGGCACAGGCGATTGCTTTCTAAACTGCCCTCTTTCTGATTCTATTCTTCTCTGTTCCTTTATCTCCGGTTTTTCCGGCCGTTCTATCTCTGCGGTGGTAGACGGTCACTGTTCTTCCCCTAAACCTATCAACAGTGGTGTTCCACAGGGCTCTGTCCTATCACCCACTCTCTTCCTGTTATTCATCAATGATCTTCTTTCCATAACAAACTGTCCTATCCACTCATACGCCGACGACTCCACTCTGCATTATTCAACTTCTTTCAATAAAAGACCATCACATCAGGTAGTACATGACTCCAGACTGGAGGCTGCAGAAATTTTAGCCTCAAACCTTGCTATCATTTCCGATTGGGGTAGAATGAACCTTGTATCCTTCAATACCTCAAAAACTCTATTTCTCCACCTATCAACTCGACACAATCTTCCAAACACCTATCCCCAATTCTTCGACAATACTCAGCTATCACCTTCTTCAACACTAAATGTCTATCATTAACTCAAAATCTTAACTGGAAACTTCACATCTCTCTCACTCAAACAGCTTCCTTGAGGTTGGGCGTTCTGTATCGTCCCCGTCAGTTCTTTTCCCCCGCACAGTTACTATCCATATACAGGGGCCTTGTCGGCTCTCGTATGGAGTATGCATCTCACGTGTGGGTGGGATCCACTCACACAGCTCTTCTGGACAGAGTGGAGTCTAAGGGCCGCTTTCACAGTCACGTTTGTTTGTGTTGATTGTTACCAATGAGTGGCGATCGCCGCTACCAACAAGAAATCCGATTTCACAGTCGTCTTTCCCGGCGCTGTTTGTTTGCATCAGTACCAAAGATTTGAACCTCTGTTAACGGAGCTCTGGTAGCCGCGGGGGCTCCCAATGGAGCTTACCAATGACATTAATTAGTAAATAATACAAATTCTTGCTCTCAAATGGTTATATTATTTATTTAAATAGATGTGAAAAAAATATTAAACAATACAACAACGCGTTGCACGGCTTCAAAGGTAGTATAAGAAAAAAAAAAAGTTTGAATGACATGAACTCACTTCACGTGCTGACCAGTAAACGTCCTGCTGATAATTTCAATTTGATTGATTGATGGTTTATTGTTGCAAAATACATTAAAGGAGAAGGGAGGACTTTAATACTTGTCACCATTATTCACCTGTTATGCCTTCTTTGTCAAACTCGTATTATTCTAGTTAGCCTAATATGTATGCATAGGGCATATATATATATATATATATATATATATATATATATATATATATATATATATATATATATATATATATATATATATATCAAAATCAACCCTATTAAGTAAATAATAAATGTGAAGTCTGATAAAAAAAAGTGTCAATAATAAATAAATGTAACTGATATAGGTGAAAAGTGTCTTGCTGACATATGCTAATATAAGAAAACTTTAATTAATGCTTCTCACCATTATTTCACCTTTTCCGCCTAGGAAATATTAGGCTATCAGCAGATTTGAGCATTCTTTCATCATTCATCATATCTATTCTTCACAATTACTCTTTATATTTATTCTTCACGTTTACTTTTTGGACGTTTATTTTTCATATTACTCCTTCATAATCCTCCGCTCAGCTGATGTAATGTTGACATTTCCCGCCGCTCCGGCATACCAACACTGCCGAATCACGCGCCTTCGTTTTGTCATGATCGTCTCCAGGCTGGTAGTCGCCGATACCACGAAAACAGCGACTGTGAAAGCGGATTGAGGCGATGGTAATGCCTGTTACCAGGATGGTAGGGCCTTTGGTTAGGGTGCGTATCAGACGACTGTGAAAGCGGCCCTTAGGCTCTTCGTCTCATCAGCTTTCATCTTCTTATGGATAGTCTTCTACCTCTTAAATTCCGTTGCGATGTTGCCTCTCTTTCTATCTTTTATCGATATTCTCACGCTGACTACTCTTCTGAATTTGCTAACTGCATACCTTCCCCCCTCCTGCGGCCTCGCCTCACACGACTTTCTGATCAAGCTCATCCCTATACTGTCCAAACCCTTATGCAAGAATTAACCAGCATCTTCACTCTTTCATCCCTCACGCTGGTAAACTCTGGAACGATCTTCCCTCATCTGTATTTCCTCCTGCTTACGACTTCAAGTCTTCCAAGAGGAGGGTTTCAGGACACCTCCCGAAACTGATTTATATTTTTGGCCACTCTATTCAGGAGCAGTGAGTAGCGGACTTTTTTATTTCATTTTTATTTCATTATTGTTCTCTTTTTTTTTTTTACGCTCTTGCACTGTCTCCTCTGTTGTAAAAAAGAAAAAAAAAACTCCAGACGGCACGAGGACGGCAGCAGCGACGCACACGGGACGGGAGCGAGACACGTCCTCCTTCACCCACGGCCGCCAGCAGACTCGATGATGCGTTCGAGGATCCTTCAGAACTGCAGGGTTTACCGGAGTGCTGAATTATTTGCAACTTACCATAGGCTTGTTGTTGCAACACTCAAGCTTCATGTCAGGACAAGAAGAATCTCGAAATGCAACTCTACTGTGTTCCATCTCGAGAGATTGGAGGACCTGGCATGTGCACAGTAGTATGCAGTGACAGTCTCAAATCGGTTTGAAGTGCTCGGCACCCTGGAGGACCCTGTAGAACGGTGGGATACCTTCAAACGCGAGACTCTGCAAGCTGCCGAGGAGTGCACTGGAGAGCGCCCGAGATATAGGAGTGGCTTTGCCTCGGTGGAGACGCTATACTCTAGACTCTAGAGTATAGCGTCTCCACCGAAAATCAAACCTTGCTTTCTAATTCATCCAGGACTTCTGGCACCTAGCCAAAACATCTCCAATTTCACTTCTTCATCTTTCCCTCTCCTTAATAACCCTGACGGCAGCACCGCCGTCTCATCTATCTCTAAGGCTGAACTCTTCTCTTAAACTCGCTGCAAAACTCCCTCACGACGATTCTGAACATATTCCTCCTATACATTCCCATTTGCCTGTTATTAAGATTCTTAAGAACGATGTTTTCTATGCCCTCTTTAGCCTCAACTCTCAGAAGGCTTATGGACCTGATGGAGTGCCTCCTATTGTCATTAAAAACTGTGCTTCCGTGCTGACACACTGCCTGGTCAAACTCTTTCGCCTCTGCCAATCAACATCTACCTTTCCTTCCTGCTAGAAGTACACCTTCATACAGCCTGTGCCTAAGAAGGGTAACCGCTCCAACCTCTCAAATTACCGCCCTATATCTTTACTTTCCTGTCTATCTAAGGCTTTTGAATCCATCCTTAACCGGAAGATTCAAAGCCACCTTTCCACTTCTGACCTTCTATCTGATCGCCAGTATGGGTTCCACAAGGGGCGTTCTACTGGCGGTCTTGTTTTCTTAACTGACCTAGCCGTTTCGGTGAAACTTTCTCAGTTGTGCTGGACATATCGAAAGCTTTCGATAGAGTCTGGCACAGGCGATTGCTTTCTAAACTGCCCTCTTTCTGATTCTATCCTTTTTTCTGTTCCTTTGTCCCCAGTTTCCTTTCCAGCCGTTCTATCTCTGCTGTGGTAGACGGTCATTGTTCTTCCCCTAAACCTATCAACAGTGGTGTTACACAGGGCTCTGTTCCATCACCCACTCTTCCTGTTATTCATCAATGATCTTCTTTTCATAACAAACTGTCCTATCCACTCATACACTGATGACTCCACTCTGCATTATTCAACTTCTTTCAATAAAAGACCATCACAACAGGTAGTACATGACTCCAGACTGGAGGCTGCAGAAATTTTTGCCTCAAACCTTGCTATCATTTCCGATTGGGGTAGAAGGAACCTTGTATCCTTCAATACCTCAAAACTCTATTTCTCCACCTATCAACTCGACACAATCTTCCAAACACCTATCCCCAATTCTTCGACAATACTCAGCTATCACCTTCTTCAACACTAAATGTCTATCATTAACTCAAAATCTTAAGTGGAAACTTCACATCTCCTCTCTCACTAAAATATCTTCCTTGAGGTTGGGCCTTCTGTATCGTCCCCGTCAGTTCTTTTCCCCCGCACAGTTGCTATCCATATACATGTGCCTTGTCGGCTCTCGTATGGAGTATGCATCTCACGTGTGGTGGGATCCACTCACAGCTCTTCTGGACAGAGTGGAGTTTAAGGGCCGCTTTCACAGTCACGTTTGTTTGTGTTGATCGTTACCAATGAGGGGCGATCGCCGCTACCAACAAGAAATCCGATTTCACAGTCGTCTTTCCCGGCGCTGTTTGTTTGCATCAGTACCAAAGATTTGAACCTCTGGTAACGGAGCTCTGGTAGCCGCGGGGGCTTCCCAATGGAGCTTATCAATGACATTAATTAGTAAATAATACAAATTCTTGCTCTCAAATAGTTATATTATTTATTTAAATAGATGTGAAAAAAAAATTAAACAATACAACAACGCGTTGCATAAGTAGGTAGTATAAGAAAAATAAATAGAAGAATTTGAATGACATGAACTCACTTCACGTGCTGACCAGTAAACGTCCTGCTGATAATTTCAATTTGATTGATTGATGGTTTATTGTTGCAAAATACACAATAAAGGAGAAGGGAGGACTTTAATACTTGTCACCATTATTCACCTGTTATGCCTTCTTTGTCAGACTCGTATTATTCTAGTTAGCCTAATACGTATGCATAGGGCATATATATATATATATATATATATATATATATATATATATATATATATATATATATATATATATATATATATATATATATATATATATATATATATATATATATATATATATATATATATATATATATATATATATATATATATATATATATATATATATATATATATATATATATATATATCAGCCCTATTAAGTAAATAATAAATGTGAAGTCTGATAAATAAGTGTCAATAATAAATAAATGTAACTGATATAGGTGAAAAGTGTATTGCTGACATATGCTAATATAAGAAAACTTTAATTAATGCTTCTCACCATTATTTCACCTTTCCCGCCTAGGAAATATTAGGCTATCAGCAGATTTGAGCATTCTTTCATCATTCATCATATCTATTCTTCACAATTACTCTTTATATTTATTCTTCACGTTTACTTTTTGTGCGTTTATTTTTCATATTACTCCTTCATAATCCTCCGCTCAGCTGATGTAATGTTGACATTTCCCGCCGCTCCGGCATACCAGCACTGCCGAATCACGCGCCTTCGTTTTGTCATGATCGTCTCCAGGCTGGTAGTCGCCGATACCACGAAAACAGCGACTGTGAAAGCGGATTGAGGCGATGGTAATGCCTGTTACCAGGATGGTAGGGCCTTTGGCTAGGGTGCGTATCAGACGACTGTGAAAGCGGCCCTTAGGCTCTTCGTCTCATCAGCTTTCATCTTCTTATGGATAGTCTTCTACCTCTTAAATTCCGTTGCGATGTTGCCTCTCTTTCTATCTTTTATCGATATTCTCACGCTGACTGCTCTTCTGAATTTGCTAACTGCATGCCTTCCCCCCTCCTGCGGCCTCGCCTCACACGACTTTCTGATCAAGCTCATCCCTATACTGTCCAAACCCTTATGCAAGAATTAACCAGCATCTTCACTCTTTCATCCCTCACGCTGGTAAACTCTGGAACGATCTTCCCTCATCTGTATTTCCTCCTGCTTACGACTTCAAGTCTTCCAAGAGGAGGGTTTCAGGACACCTCCCGAAACTGATTTATATTTTTGGCCACTCTATTCAGGAGCAGTGAGTAGCGGACTTTTTTATTTCATTTTTATTTCATTATTGTTCTCTTTTTTTTTACGCTCTTGCACTGTCTCCTCTGTTGTAAAAAAGAAAAAAAAACTCCAGACGGCACGAGGACGGCAGCAGCGACGCACACGGGACGGGAGCGAGACACGTCCTCCTTCACCCACGGCCGCCAGCAGACTCGATGATGCGTTCGAGGATCCTTCAGAACTGCAGGGTTTACCGGAGTGCTGAATTATTTGCAACTTACCATAGGCTTGTTGTTGCAACACTCAAGCTTCATGTCAGGACAAGAAGAATCTCGAAATGCAACTCTACTGTGTTCCATCTCGAGAGATTGGAGGACCTGGCATGTGCACAGTACAAAGGAACACAAAGGAAGAACAAACAACAGCAGACCTGCTGGTCCTTACGAGGTTGTTTGTGACAAGCTACACTAACTATCCAATCAAAGGTGGAAGATGAAGGACAGCAAAGGCGAAGGCTCCTCCCCACCCCCCCATCCCTCCAGCAAAAGCTGGCAGGAAAGGAAAAAGAACCATGCAGCATGGAAAAACTGCATGGAATTTATGTAGGAAAGAGGAAAGAACTACCATTACTGCTACCACTAACCGGGCGATAAAAGCGGACAAGGACACCAGTATTCGAAAGAACTTAACGTTATTACGACAATGAGTAATATCTTAGTTGCTGGTTGGATTCAAAACACTTGTCTAATCTATTCTTGAAGGCCGTAACTGTTGTACTATCAACGACATCACAAGGTAGAGAGTTCCAAACATTAACAACTCGATTGAAGAAGAAGTGTTTAGCTTCGTGCGACGAGAATCTTTTACCACTTATCTTCAAATTGTGATTTCTTCTTGTTCTATTTGATCGATCAATTGTAAAGTAATCTTCCGCATTAATATCACTGAATCCTTTGAACATTTTAAACACTTCTATTAGATCGCCTCGCATTCTTCGTTTTGATAGGCTGAATAAATTTACTTCTTTAAGCCTTTGTTCATATGACAAATTTCTCAACCTAGGAATCATCTTTGTTACTCTTCGTTGGACCCGTTCCAACTTTTCTATGTCTTTTCTGTAGTAGGGAGACCAAAACTGTACACAGTACTCTAGACGGGGTCGAACCAACGAATTGTACAGTTTTAATATTACTTTTTCCGATTTATTATTAAAGACTCGTCCGATGAAGCCAACCAATTTATTTGCAGTTTTAACTACCTCTGAACAATGCTGACCGGGCTTTAAATCGCTTGATATAGTGATTCCAAGATCCTTTTCTTTACTTACTGCAGAAAGTTGTTGGCCATTCATTACGTACCGAACGCGATTGTTATTTTTTCCGATGTGCAACACTTTACATTTCTCAACGTTAAATTTCATTTGCCATTGATTGGCCCAACGTACAAGTCGATCTATATCTGATTGTAAAGCTTCTTCGTCGAGTATCGCAGTAACTTTACTAGCAATTTTTGTGTCATCAACAAATTTTGATACTTTGCAAGTGAGCCCATCATCGATATCATTAACATAAATTAAGAAGAGCATGGGGCCAAGCACTGATCCTTGAGGTACGCCGCTTTTGACATCGAGCCAGTTAGATGTAACACCGTTTAGAACTACTCTCTGTTTCCGCTCAGAGAGCCAGTCCGCAAGCCATTTGTGAATGTTACCCGAGATACCGTGCGCCAGTAGTTTGCTGAGCAATCGTTGGTGGGGGACCTTATCAAATGCCTTTTGAAAATCCAGATATATGATATCTACTGATCTGCTTTCATCGAACACCTCAAAAATATATCAAGTAAGTTAGTCAAACACGAACGTTTACTACGGAAGCCATGTTGCGAATTATTTATTATATTATTTTCTTCGAAGAATTTCACCATATTGTCGCGAATGATAGTCTCCATTAACTTACAAACAATAGATGTCAGGCTAATTGGTCGATAGTTTCCTGGATGAGACTTGTCCCCCTTTTTGAAAATTGGTGTGACATTTGCAAGTTTCCAATCCGACGGAACTTTTCCAGCTGTTAAAGATTTATTGAATATGATGGAGAGCGGTTTACAAATTTGATGTTTGATTTCTTTTAAGACCCTAGGGGTAATTTTGTCTGGACCAGGAGCTTTGCTTACTTTAATCTTTTCAATTGTGCGTAAAATGTCACTTTCTACGATGAGCACGCCACTTAACATCTTTTCGGTCCTTCTAACCTCCGGCGGTTGAGGTGATAAACAATCTTCGTCGGTAAATACGGATGCGAAAATGTTATTTAGGCTTGTAGCCATTTCCTTTTCATCGTTCGTGTGTTTACCATTTTCATTAGCGGGTCGATACCACAAGTGAAGGTCGGTCCGATACCACAAGTGGTGACTTTTATTATTTACATAGCTGAAAAATTCTTTAGGATTAGATTTACTTGTTTCCGCTATATATTCTTCAAGATTTTTCTTGCTTCGTTTTATTAATTTCTTGGTTTCGCGGCGAATTCTGTCCAACTCTAGTTTGTCAGCCTCGCTCTGAGATGATATGTACCTACTGTATACGCGTTTTTTAAGAGATAGGCTATTTTGAATTTCGTTATTCCACCATTTGGGTTTCTTCTTAGAAGCTGAACGTCTGTTACGATAGGGTACGCATATGCTTATGGCATTGTTCAATATTGTGGTGAAGTCCCCCCAAGATTTATCAATATCTGTTTCCGCCGTGATTTCAGTCCAGTCAGAATTATTTAAAATTGATCGGAGTCTTGCAAAATTCGCTCTCTGATAATCAGGCACCTTTTCTTTACTAGGAGTTACTTTACTTTCTTTCATATTGATGCTGAATGTGATTGTTCGGTGATCGCTAGAACTAAAAATTGGACCAACATTTACTTCGTTAACTAGATCAGCTGTCGTTGAAAAGATAAGGTCAAGTATATTATTTTCCCGAGTCGGTTCTTGAACGTGTTGATGTAAATCACTTTCTAGTAAATTTGTTACAGGTCGAGCCCTGTATGACAGTTCAACGGTTCACCCCATCTTTTCACTGGCAAGTCCCCAACAATTACTGCCTCGCAACTGCTACTTGTTTCTAATAATAATTCACTTAATGCGTGGTCGATATCAAGAGTCTGCCTTGGCGGTCTGTAGATAAGTCCAATTACTATTTTACGAGATTTATTTTTAATTTCAATGAAGACCGTGTCTACATTGGTTATAATATCTGTTTTCACGGATACTGGATGGAGAGAGTTGTGGATATAAAGGTTAACGCCTCCACCCTGTCTGTTCTCTCTTTCATGACTAAAAATGGTATAACCCGGTAATCTATATTCCGCAATGAAATCTCTATTTGAAGTGTCTATCCAAGATTCTGTGACTCCGATGATGTGATAATGATTTGTAGCTGCGAGGACTTCTAAGTCTTCAAATTTGTTACGTAGGCTACGAGCGTTTACATAGCAAGCTTTAATGTGATTCGAGTCGGGAGTTTTGCGGGTTGAGTGCACCCTTACGGTGGAGCTGCTGGTGTTCTCGCCTCCGCGTTTTTTGGCTTTCGAAGAGCCACTTGGTCACAGAGCAGCCTCCCGAAACGGGCTGCTCCAACAGGGTTTAAGTGAATGCCATCAGGAAGGAACAAGTCCGAATCGTAGTAAAAATTGTTCCACAAGTTAGCGAACTGGAAGTTTTCTTGTGAGCAAAGGGACTGAAGTCTGTTGTTTGTGCTGAAGGCCTTACTGTAAAAGCTAGATTCGGCACCGACCCTCGGAAGGATTCCTGAGATTATAATGTTACTGGCATCCGTTTTACGTTTATACTGCTTGATCATGCGGCGGTATTTCTCAAGCAGTTCCTCAGAAAGGGTTGTCTTTACGTCATTTGTCCCCGCGTGAATGACAAAGAGGGTGTTTCGGTCGGCATTTCTCGTGACATCATCGCACGCTGCGGTGATGTCGTCCAGTCTGGCACCTGGATAGCAGTAACGTTTTCTGCGGCCGTTTGATGAACGACCACAGAACTCAACCAGCTGGCCACGCACCATGGAGTCCCCAACTAGGCGAGTCTCGAACTCATCCTCCATGGTGTCTGCCAGCACCTGGAACCTATTGAAGGTAGTGGGGGTCAGTAAATCCTTGGTTGCCTGCTTCGGTTTGGCTCCATTCCTTACAGGTTGGAACCCGACATCCTGTGAAGCAGGAAGAGGAGCGTTAAGTGGGGCAGGCTGGAAGTTGTCCTGTGAGGCAGGCTGGGAGTTAGCCTGTGAAGCAGGCTGGGGGTTAGCCTGTGAGGCAGGCTGGGGGTCAGCCTGTGAGGCAGGCTGGCGGTTGTTCTGTGAGGCAGGCCGGGGGTTAGCCTGTGAGGCAGGCTGGGGGTTAGCCTGTGAGGCAGGCTGGGGGTTAGCCTGTGAGGCAGGCTGGGGGTTATCCTGTGAGGCAGGCTGGGAGTCAACCTGTGAGGCAGGTAACACGTCCTCCCGTGAAGCAGGAGGGTCGTCTGGAGAGGGCACAGTCTCAGTGGAGGGCCTCTCCACCATCGATAGTGGAGTCACTGCCACATTTGTTAAAACAAATTCCTGAAGGGCTACAAATTTCTTTTCAAGATCATTGTGCTTGACTTTCCACTCAGTCACAGCCTTCTGTAGATGTAATCTTTGAACGCAGAGGCGGCAAGTTTTACTCAGCTGGAAGAACTGAGCTGCAAAACGTCCGGGACAGACGTCACACTTAAGGTTCGAAGGCATTGTTAGAATTTTAAGCGAGTTAACAGTTTGGGAAAATATTAAAAGCGCTTTCGAAATACTTTAAATTGTGACCATAAATTGAATTGTATAAAAATTGTGCATGGAAATTAGATACTGCTGTGTTAGATGCCTCCAACACTGGGAGTTCGCTCCCACAGGGTCTTGAAAACGCCCTAAAGACCAATCGCTTGTCCTGAGCCTCGGTCACGAGAGAGACTTTCACAACCCGGCGCTTTTCAGCTATTGTCCTCGAAGTTTTGTCCCATAGCACGGGGCCGGCGTAGTCACACAGAGCAGAGCTGGCAAGGGAGGAGAGGAACCAGCAATTCGTTCCCACTTTCCGAAACGTCTAACCCAACTCTGCGACCCTTTCGAGGCCTGGCCAGTGGCACCTGTCACCAGTTGTTCTCCACCAACTCTAGAGAGTATCAGACGCCCTTTCTGAGAGACCAAAAGACTGAAATATTCCTTGAGTATAAGATAAACCCTCAGAAACTGCACCTAGAAGCCGGGAGGTACAACCTCAAATGGCCCACGGAAGATATCTCTTTCAGGAGAAAAAAAAAAAAACAAAAAAAAAAACAGCTGTTATGCAGAATAGAGATGGGAGTACCGTCGATAGAGGGGAGGGACGGGGAGCTCACACCGACAACTGGTTCCCAGGGAGGCTTTTATTAGTGTAGAGGTCGCCACACTCCTCTACACCGCAGGCCTAAATAATTAGGCACGGTCCAGCTGACTAGGACCCTGGAACTCCAGCCATTGTCTCATAAAGAGATCCTCTGCCTGCAGTCCAATCCACCACTGCTGCTGCCCAGAGGCTTCACCGTGACCCTGGCACGGGAGACAGATCAGGTATTACACCTTGTCCAAGGGTGACCTGAGACTATGCAGGGCAGGGACGTCTAGTTCCCTGAGGTGAAAACAATTCACCCGCAGTGACAGTCTCAAATCGGTTTGAAGTGCTCGGCACCCTGGAGGACCCTGTAGAACGGTGGGATACCTTCAAACGCGAGACTCTGCAAGCTGCCGAGGAGTGCACTGGAGAGCGCCCGAGATATAGGAGTGGCTTTGCCTCGGTGGAGACGCTATACTCTAGACTCTAGAGTATAGCGTCTCCACCGAAAATGTCAAAACCTTGCTTTTTCTAATTCATCCCGGGACTTCTGGCACCTAGCCAAAAACATCTCCAATTTCACTTCTTCATCTTTCCCTCCTCTCCTTAATAACCCTGACGGCAGCACCGCCGTCTCATCTATCTCTAAGGCTGAACTCTTCTCTTAAACTCGCTGCAAAACTCCACTCACGACGATTCTGAACATATTCCTCCTATACATTCCCCATTTGCCTGTTATTAAGATTCTTAAGAACGATGTTTTCTATGCCCTCTTTAGCCTCAACTCTCGGAAGGCTTATGGACCTGATGGAGTGCCTCCTATTGTTATTAAAAAATGTGCTTCCGTGCTGACACCCTGCCTGGTCAAACTCTTTCGTCTCTGCCAATCAACATCTACCTTTCCTTCCTGCTGGAAGTACGCCTTCATACAACCTGTGCCTAAGAAGGGTAACCGTTCCAATCTCTCAGATTACCGCCCTATATCTTGAAGTGCTCGGCACCCTGGAGGACCCTGTAGAACGGTGGGATACCTTCAAACGCGAGACTCTGCAAGCTGCCGAGGAGTGCACTGGAGAGCGCCCGATATATAGGAGTGGCTTTGCCTCGGTGGAGACGCTATACTCTAGTCTAGAGAATATCGAGGGGAATCGCGCTGCCATACTTGCTGGGAACCGGGACCAATACAGGGCTCTGCCACGTAGGACTAGAGCACTCCTGAGGAGTGACAAGGAGAGGTATGCCAGGGGTCTCGCCGAGGAGGTCGAGGGCCATTTAAATGCGAATGACCTCCGACCTGCTTACCGAGCCCTGAAGAAGCTCCGCTCCAAGTCTTCCTCTCAGGTGAGCGCTATCCGAACAGCTGACGGCTGCCTCGTGTCGGACATGGATGGGGAGAGGGCTCGTTGGGCTGAGTACCTTCAGTAGCTGTACATGGCAGACCCTCCACGTGGGCAGCGTCCAGTTGCTGG
The DNA here is from genome assembly GCF_024679095.1 of Eriocheir sinensis. Taxonomy (NCBI): domain Eukaryota; kingdom Metazoa; phylum Arthropoda; class Malacostraca; order Decapoda; family Varunidae; genus Eriocheir; species Eriocheir sinensis. Next base: position 9,665,442 of record NC_066514.1, read on the forward strand.
GTTGCAGGTGGCGGATGTTTACCCACCCCTTGACGAAAGCCCACCCTCTTTGGTTGCGGTCAGAGAGGCTGTGGATAAGTTGAGGGGTGGGAAGGTACCTGGCGCCTGTAACATCAGCGCAGAGCTGCCCGAAGCTGGAGGTGAGGCCATGATCCACGGGTTGCATGCGGTCTTGACTGCCCTATGGCAGTCCGGTACTATTCCTCCTGACTGGAAGAGGGGATTGGTAGTCCCTATCTGGAAAGGGAAAGGGGGCCGCCAGGACTGCAACATCCACCGTGGTATTACACTGCTCAGTGTGCCAGGCAAGGTGCTTGCCCACCTATTGCTGATGAAGCTGCAGAGACCTGAACAGTCTGGGTTCACGCCTGGTAAGTCAACAACTGATCGTATCCTAGCGCTTCGCGTACTGGTGGAGCGCCGAGGTGAGTTTCGACAGGGGACGCTTGCAGCCTATGTCGATCTCATGAAGGCGTTCGATTCAGTGCAAGGTGAGGCACTCTGTGATCTTCTGCGACTCCTTGGGATTCCTGCGAGGACTATTGGTTTGGTGACTGGCCTGTATTCTAGGACAGAGAGTGCTGTGAAGTGTGTGTGGGGGGGCTTGCCCAGCTTCTTTCCCGTGAATGCGGGAGTGAAGCAGGGCTGTGTCCTGCCCCATCGCTTTCCAACACTTGTTTGGACTGGGTACTGGGCAGATTGAATGATTGATTATTGGATCGTTGTGTCTTGGCGCCGCAACTGCAGAGTTGTGGACCAGACTCATTGCGGAGCATCCATTGGCAATACCAGGGTCACTGACCTTGTGTTTGCTGATGATGCAGTAATCCTAGCGAAATCGCTGGAGGTTTATGGCCAACTTTTATCCCCTTTCTTATCACGGACATGGTGGCGACTCTTTTTTCAATATTGTTCCATATCAATTTGGCAAATATTTATGAACTCAGGAAGCAGCTCCTCATCAATGCTTTGTGCCTTCTCAACATTCACTGATGATATAACAACGTAATCAGTGGCTAAGTTGGCAAGTTGATCTGGGTCTGCATCATGACTGAGATGGTGGATACACATATCAATTATCTTTCTGATTCCATCTCGCTCTTTCTTATCACTCTCCATACGAGCAACTGACTCTTCTTTGTGAGTCCTCTGGAATCTTTCATCAGCTGTCTCACCTCTCATGCCAGCCAACTAGCTGCACATATGACGGCTGAGAGCCCATGTTTTCAAGGTTTCTGGATTGAGTGTGACTCCAACAATTTCAGCTCGCCAGTGCCCATACCTCATGAAGGTTGATTCTATGAACATGTCACTCCAGATGCCATTCCATAACCCCTCCATATGCAGCATGACATGTTTGCCATTCAGGAAATGAGCAAGGATATCTGATGGTAGTCTCCCAATCGTTCTCAGGTAGATCAAAAGTGATCTGGCATTGTTCGAGTGCCCTGCAGCAAAGCCATATACTAGCATTGCTTTCACACACTCTGCATGCAGGGACCAATCTGCCTCTCTGCTTTGACATATGCCATCATGATGAAGACAGGCTTTATAAGGTAGTCAGTCCATACCCTACATACTCATGATTGCTCTATTTTCCAAATTCTCCATGGGGTCATCACACTTGACTAAAGTGTCTTGAAGGACTGGTTCAAGGATTACTTCTGCCACCATTCGTCAAGCACGTGAAGACTGTGGGAACTCCTTGCCTGTGAACATTTTCTTAAGTTATATAATTAAGATTTTTATTTCCCACTTCTGGATAGCGACACAAGCAACAAAAAACAGTCCAGCAAACGAGGGAGCAAAAAAAAAAAAAAGATAATTATAATCAAATAAAGCTAGTCCTGTACTGTAAATTGTTCAACGCTGACTGATGTCCATCAGGTTGATTAATAATGTTGGGTGTGTACACATTTTGGGCCTATAAAAAAAATATATATATATATATATATATATATATATATATATATATATATATATATATATATATATATATATATATATATATATATATATACCCATATGCAAGGTTAGGCAAAAAGACCCTCCGGCTGCCGGACTAGAGGGCAAAACATAAGAAAACAAACAAAAATAAAGATAGAATAAAAAGCCCGCAAAACGCTACAAATGCAAAAACAAATTGAGTTATGTTGAGAAGAGGTAAATTTAGGATGGAGAGGTGTCTTGATACTACCCTAATTGATTGTACATCCAGTTCTCATTATTTTATGCTACCAATTACCTCACCTTTACCTGTACACATATACCTGACTGCCTCACTGCCACCCTCCCGTCCCTTGGTAACTGGTATGGGAAACATGATGGAGACTGCTGCTATTGATGATGTTGTATGTATCGTGGAAAGTGATAGGCTATCCTGTTTGTTGATAATGTTGACACGGTTATTTGCTTGAGGTATCAGTTATTTGTTTCATGAAACAGTGATAGTCTACTGTTTGTTGATAGTGTTATTTGCTCAGTATACTTATTATTTGTTAAATGATACATGTTTTTGTTGCATACTTAGGCCCGTCGTCTCAGATGCTGACGGCTCTCACATTCACTATTTCAAAAGGGCGAAAAAGAGATGAATCGGGTTCTCATATTTTTTTTATTTTTTTTCACGTCCATAGTACATAGTACATAAGACGAGAATAGTGGACATCACTTTATTGAAGATAAATAATCTTTGGAATACTTGTCAACAACGAACAGAACAACATGCCAGTGGTTCAGTGAACAGAACTTAACTTCATGAAAGTCAATTTTCTAAGCTATAACTCTTTAAATGACGCTCATATAGTGCAATACATTTTTTTTTCGTGTGTGTATTAGTACAATTATTAATAAAATGATTTCGTGATACAATCCTTAATACTCTTCAACACATACAACATTATTAAGAAAACGTTCATTATGCATCCATATTCACTTAAAAATATACGGTAAACAAGTAGGCTAATCCTTATAGATTCATATTTCGGTGGTGGTGAGGAAGGTGGTGGTGGTGCTGGAAGTAAGGTGGTGGTGTAAGATTGCTCCCTTCCTATAAGAGGGAGCACGGGCCTTTGCCAGAGGCAGTGGACTGAGTGGAACGCCAGCACTCGTCGAGCGAGCAACTCTCCTGGGTCCATACTTATAAAGATATTGTGTGTTTGACGTAAGTATCGCCATAACTAGGTGAAAAAGTTGTGGCTCTCACCATAAGATTCAGATTTCATCGCTACCCACCACGGCGAGGCACCTTATCAGTCAGCTCAGTTCCTTTATATCAATATTTAGGCTAAATAACACCGAAAAATTATGAAAACTATTTACTAAAAATACACTACATCCGTTATAAAATTGTTTTAGAAGGTAATGATAAAATTTGTAAATATGATGGCATTGCTTATGTAGGCCCCGTTAAAACTAGTGAGCAAAATGGCAGAGAATTCAACAACTTCCGCCGCGTCTGCTGCTGCTGCTTCACCTTCCCCTCCCTCCGCCGAGTGCGGCGAGCGGAGGAGGAAAGATAACTGGGCTCAGGAGGAATTGCTCCTCCTAGCCCAGTTATTTCAAGAGCGCAAGGCGCTCATCAAAGGAGACTTCACCGTCTGCAATACCCGGGGGAAGGCGGCTGCCTGGAAGGCGATTGTAGATCGCCTTACAGAGGCCTTTCCCCTGGGCAGAACCATCAAGGACTGCCAGAAGAAGTGGCAGTCCCTGTAGTCCACGGCGAAAAAGATCATCTCCGCCCACAAACAAGCGGTCACTGCCACAGGTAAGAAATGTTTCCATGTTTCACGACACAAAATTATTAGTCAAACACTACACTACGGTACACTTCCACTTTAGAAAAAGCAGTGGCAGGTAAAAGGTGAGACGTATTCAACTTTATGTAGCAGACTAACATAATATTAGGCAGGCCCAACAAAACTTACCAGTAACATGATAATCTACACATTAGTAGGTATTTTACAATTTCCCCTTACTCATCCTTAGTCATTTTCCTGTCTCAAGTTTACCTTGCAGTATTACTGAATCAATAGTTTTAGAATACATGGTAATTATTTTTATGAGACTCATGGACACTAATGAAAACCAAAAGTGATGGTCAGTATAACACCCATAGGACTCATAAAAACTGAACCTCCCCAGTCAGATTAATCTAATAGCATAGACCTTTACAGTACTACTACCTGTAAATCATTATACGTGAAGAGGTTGCATAAGGTTCTTAAGGTAAGGGAAATAAAATTCATATGTATTGTTTTCAAGTAGTATTGTCTGGCACGTGTGGTATTTAAGGTTGTGGCTGCCTGCCTCTGGTGGAACATGTGGTTGAAGGGAGTAGATAAATTTCACCCACATTTTACTAGAAAATGCTCTTAAATTTGTTCCTGTACAAAATTCTATATTTTTTTTTATAAGAAAATGGATGTTGTTAAGGCATGTAACTTACATATTGCCTCTGAAAAAAGATCCTTAACCTTAAAGAAAAAAACTGAAATCCATTATTAGAAAAAAAAAAAAGGAGGAAATTGTACTGTTGTAATCACTTCAGTCCTTGATCATCTACCCTTTTCATCTACCATGCTCAACACTAGTGCAACAAGTATTTGGTATTGTTATGCTGTATTTAATGTGCATCTGTAAAAGTTTCAATGGCAGCATGAACATGCATGTTGATAGACTTGAATTCAAAATGAATGCCAGAGTACAAGTTGTTCTTCCAAAAGTGTAATACAAACTTTTACAGCCATTGTAAAATAATTCATATGCTTGCATTTTCATTGTTGACATTATTACAATGACTTATGTCACATCTTTTTAATTTTAGGTGGTGGTCCAGCTCCCCCTCCTCTCTCGCAGCTGGACGGCCTCGTTGCTGACATCTTGGGGAGCGGCAATCTGGTGTTTGGTGGCTGCCACGATCGGCCAACAGACATCCATGTCGGTGAGCCACCTGCTTCTCCCCTCATAACCGTCAGCTTCGAGGATCAAAGGTATGGGCTACTTCACCACTTAGGATTGTATTCTCGGGTTACCTGTTTAGTTTATTAGCATAATGAGAAATAAATTAACCCCTCGCTTTTACGGAAATCAACAAGCTTTTCTGGTACAGTCCTGTGTCTGCGGGAATTCATTGATACAGTTTGACAGGTGAGGGGTTTGGTTCCTTAGTGGCCCGGCAGAAATTATACGCCCTATTGTAAACACTTTCATTCTTGTCCTTTGGTGAATCCCCTTTCATCTGCAGTCATGAATATATATTTTTAGTTACAATAATGAACACCAAAAGATAACTTTAAGCTCGTATACCAAACAAAGTTTGGATATATATATATATGAAAAGTTTGAACCACTCAGACTACTGGATGTTAAGATGCGTCACCTCCTTTCCCCCTTTTAGTTTGTTATAGCGAGGGTTTATCAAATTGCAAAATTGCATAATTACTTAGCATAAGGAAACATATTTGTCAAACTGGACTGTAATAGATTTGCACACGTCCATGATTGTCCGGGACCCACAGAAGGTATATGCAAGGTGCCATGGAAATAACTTCAAAAATTAGTTTTTTTTTTTGTTTTTTTTACCATGCGTGACTGCACATGCTCTCAGTGCTCTGTCACACAGCAAAGTTGTTATAATAAAAGGTTTCAGTAGGAATTCCTGAAGTTAAATTTGCTGCTGTTCATTAGCATATATTTGGACTATTTTTGTTATATTTAATTTTCATACTATATCTGGAGATCAATTTGAAATTATTTTCTTCCTCATTTGGAGTTTCCTAATTCAATTTTCAGAGTGCTTACCACAAACTAATTGCATTTATTTGTTGCATAAAAGTATGAATAAAAATTTAGTAAGTCAACACTTACCATGTATTATTTTAAAATTAATTTAATAATTCAGTGGATGTAGTGCCAGCATTAACTAAAAATGGTATACGTCAATATTTATTATGATTCTGAACATAATTATTACTACTTTTTCAACATACATCTTTTTCACTTAACCAGCAGGCTACTTGAGGAGGAGGAGGAGGAGGACGACCTCGTGCCTGTGCTGTCTGGCCCCAGAGTTCTCCCCTGTACAAGTCACCACCTTCACTGCTGCTGCTGCTGCATCTTCCTCCACCTCTCAGGCAGTTCCACAGCCAACTCAAAGCTTCCTTCTTGTTGATAAAGAAGAAGCCCCTTCATCTTACTAAGAAGAGGAAGCTTGAACTGGCTATCTTAGAGGAGGAGCTTGCTATCAGAGCAGCAGTTCGGCGGGCAGAAGAGGCCAAGGTAGCCACCGAAGAGGCCAAGGCAGCCACCGAAGAGGCCAAGGCTGCCTATTATGAGGCCCTCACCAAAAAACTTGGTTAATGGGAACAAGCAGCAGCTTCTGCATCAATTATGATGAGATCAGGTACGCGACGGTTTCTTATTCTAAAATCAGTTAACATTTCTTTGGGTTATTTACGTTAAGTTCCAGAAAATTTGATTTGCACCAGTCAGTAAAAAGGTGAACCTGGGCCTAAGTACTCATTACATTCATCATTTAATATTCTGCCAACAATTACCGTGTCATCAGCATTTTTAATTATTGTGTAATTAGTAAAACCACTTCAACAATCGTCTGTTTATAAGCTAACAGCTTCCTTTTCTTTGTATAAGCTAAAAGTTTATACACAAACGATTATAGAAGTGGTTGCACAATAATAAAATATGCCGATGACACGGTAATTGTTGGTAGAATATTAAATGATGAATGTAATAAATCAAATTGAACTTAACCCAAAGAAATGTTAATTGATTGTAGAATAAGAAACCGTCACGTACCCGATCTCATCATAATTGATGCAGAAGCTGTAGAGAGTGTGAAAGTATAAATATGGAGCTGCCCTGTGTAGGCCACTCGGCCTCTTGCAGTCTCCTTATGTTCTTATGTTTTTATTTGGGTTTAATGATTAACAGTGATTTAAAAGGTAGCAGAAATACAAACATGGGAGTGAATAAATGTGATAGCTTCATTTTGAAAAATTTACACATATGTTAAAAGATAATAAGTAGGTTGGGTGCAGAAGCAAATTAAATCAACAAAATTAATCATGGAGGAACATTGGATCAGGTGGACATAACCATGGAAGAGGTAACCCATCACCTCCACTTTTGCTGTTACATTAGTTCTAGGAGAAACTGGCAGGTGGGAGAGTGGCGGCCAGGGGGGTCAGCCAAGGTCAGTACCGCCCCGCATCTTGCCACACACACTCCAACACGTCTCGCTTCCTCTCATAGGTCAGCTATTTACTAACTTAAAATTAATTTATTTAGATAATTTGATAATCCAATAAGGTCATAGTGTCATGATTGTTTAGTTTGTATAATAATAACAAAGCTTTTGTATACATACCACCACACTTGACAAATTTGGAATACAACATTGTCAAGTGTCATCATGATGATCTTACTGGAGAAGTAATAGTGCAAGACGTGCCAGGATCTCTTGAGCTCCACATTGAAAGTAAAACCAGTACAGCAGAAGACTCTACGTCCAAAAATCTTCCAGATCCAGGAAAAGGAAGCTATGTGAATCGCAGCCAAACTGGAGATATAAACAACTACAATACTACAAGGTGAAGCAACGAGGAAGAACTTACGAGGACAATTTGCAGAAAATGAAGGAAGAAATGGAGCATCTCACCCCTTTGGAACTGTTCGAGTCAATAATGTCTCCAAATATTTATGATCATATTATAAAAGAAACAGTGCGCTATGCAACTGCATGCAAAAACAAAGGTGACTTTGTGTTTACTGTAGAAGAGCTAAAGTGTTTCATAGCAATCTTGCTTTTTTTATCATATCACAAACTACCAGCAGAGAGACACTATTGGTCAAAGGAAGAGGATCTGGGAGTGTCTTTGGTGAAAAAAACAATGTCTCGCAATAGATTTCAGATTATAAAAGGCGTTGTCCACTTTTGTGACAATGCAGAAGCTGAAAGCAATAAATCAGATAAGGGGTTCACAGTAAGAAATCTTATTACATTACTTCAAGAAGCATTCATATAATTTGTAGTATTTGAGCCTTGTATCTCTGTTGATTAAATGATGGTAAAGTACTATGGGCACAATAGTTTAAAACAATTTATTTAGGTAAAACCTGTTAGATTTGGCTACAAACTATGGGCACTTTGTGGAACCTCAGGGTATTGCTACAACTTTGACCTTTATTGTGGTAAGAACTCTGAACTTGATGGGAATGAGGACTTATTATTAGGTTCAAAGGTAGTACTGCGAATGTTACAGGCCGTAGCTGATCTAGAATCTCATTCATTATTTATTGATAACTATTTTACTACCTATGACTTATTAGTACACCTAAGAAATCTTGGATATCAGGTGACAGGAACATTGAGGGAGAATCGTTTGAAACAGTGTCCCCTGGAGTCCTCATGTGCTATGGAAAAGAAACCATGAGGGGTATATGACTACAGGTTCGACACAAATGAGGAAATTCTTATGATAAAGTGGTTTGATAACAAATGTGTGACAGTTGGAACTAATTATGATACAGTAGAGCCTCTTGCAAAAGTTCAGCGTTGGCTGAAACATACAAAGACAAAGGGAAGTGTTCCACAGCCAAATGCAATGTTCAAATATACCAAACACATGGGCGGGGTTTATCACCACGACTGGTTAGTAGGTAAATATTCTGTGTCAATGCGAGAAAAGAAATGGTACTGGCCCTTATTCACGCGATTCACAGATATGGCAGTGTTGAATTCATGGGTCATTTACAGGATGTTACATCAAGGAGACAACAATGCACAGCTGAGTGTTTTAGACTTCGAACGAGCTATCTGTGTACCATATATGAAATTAAGCTGCATGGAAGTGACAATGGGACGACCCTGTAGTGCTTTGACATCTTGCACAAGTGTTACTGATGTTCGGTATGATGGCAAAGACCATATAATTGAGAAGAGGCAAAAGCAGCAACGATGTCAAAACAAAACATGTACAGCTAAGCCAAGAACATATTGTTATAAATGCAATGCTACTCTATGTGTAGAGTGCTTCGGCTCATATCATCAGAGAAGATAAACTCTTCATAGAATAAAAGCAATTTTTAGTTCATGCTTCTGTTTGAAATATCATCACGGCTTGGAAAGATGTTGTGAATTTCAATTATCATACCATACTATTACCAAGATGTTATAATTGCTCCAGTCATATAACTTTGTCTTCAAATCAGGATACTTTTCTGTAAGCTTTGTAATCTCACTTGTAGTCTTATTATCCCAGTGTCCCCATTTGAGGACAGCTTATTGTAAGCTTACTATTAGAGATATTTGTGTTTTTTTTTTTTAGCATTTGTTATTATTCTTAGCCCATTATTTTACAGTATTCTACAAACAAAATCAGTTTATTTCAAAAATAAAAAGTTGGGATGTAATGGGTTAAACACATACATCATTATATAGAGAGCGTTCAATATACATCCATATTCATCAATCATACACTACATTAATAAAAAGTAGGCTATTTCTGTTAAATTGATACTGTTTTAAACACGTAAAGCATTATTAAGGAAGCATTCATTGTGTACTTCTACATTCATTAATCATATACAGCACTTATAAAAAGTAGGCTATTCCTAATAAATTCATCTCTTCAATGCATACACCATTATTAAAAAAAAAGCATTTATATCACATTCATAGTCACTTCATATTAAACTCCACATAAGTATACAACCCAACACACAAGCAATTATTATACTATGAACACTCGTATTATACATCTCTCAACTTCTTACGGCCACTCACAGCTTACAATGAACACTTTAAATTTCTCTTACAACTTTTTCCATTTCTTTCGACCACTAAAAGACTTAAAATGGCTTCTTACATCCTGCTCATTTTATTCAAATTTCTTGCGATAAATTCACAACTTACAATAACGCTCTTAAACATCTCGTAACTTCTTGCATCTTTTACGACCACCTCTCGTTTGGCAATGTTATGCAATGACGTAATCGACCATGCCGGCCGGTGCATTTAGGCAACTAGTAGGTTATTATTCATTGAATTGAATTACAAAGCTATTATTTTGCATTTACGAATACTACTGTTATTATTATGCATTTAAGATAACTAGGCTATTATTTGCAGCAACCTTTTTTTTTTTCTAGAGATAAATTAATTCTCTCTCTCTCTCTCTCTCTCTCTCTCTCTCTCTCTCTCTCTCTCTCTCTCTCTCTCTCTCTCCAGAATGCACACTGACGACCAAAGCCAAGGAAGTATATAACTTATGGAATGCAGAAAATCTTATTACAGAGCGTGGACTAGTGGAAACAAGAGCATTCATAACAGATTTGTTTTAACCCGTGGGCTTCGGCTATGGGAAAGCCGATAAGTGGCCGAGAAACGACAAAATTACACTGCATTTTGAGACTAAGGAAAAAAAAGGGAATGTACATCAAAGTACTCCTCTCAAAACCAAAAAGCCGTTAAAAATATTTACTTTTACTCAAACTCCATTCTTTTTGGGTGGTGTTTGTCACAAAATAAACAGTCTCGTGACGTGTGGCATCTAGCCAATAGTCGCTTGTTGTCTACTATAGCGAATTTGACGAGTGATTACTGTATGGATAGCTAGGTCAGTCTGCCATGACCCTACAGCACCACCTTTGACAAAAAAGCCCACCTCAAGATCACTCACCCACCACAATGACCTCGGACATTCATGGTGGGTTGCGCTATGCCACCACCGACTATAAATAGCTCGAATTAGGTGTTTTATGGAGAGCCCTTTTTAGGGTCCACCGTACCACAGCCCCGACTTGTGAAAGCCCTGAAAAGGGTCTCCCAACGTTCTCGGGTTAAAGAAACATAATCGTCGTGCAGTTGATGCTCACAGTTTCGTAAGAAAAATCCTGTCTGTCCTATGTCTTTGAAATTTTAATATGTTGTTTGTTGTTGTAAATGTATGACATTCTGTGAATTTCGTGAAATTTGTGTGAATATGTAGGGGAAACTCAAACAGAGCATAAAATCTTCTATTTGTTTCACAGACTTTAGTTTTTAGATAATTACTTTGAAAAAAAATACCATAGAACATTTGTGTATATATGTACATTTCTCATTTTGTAAATTTTAGATTTTTTGTTTCGGCTTCGAAAAAATAATTTCACTAATAATTTTCTCCATTTTTTTCTGCCGTTTTCTTTTTACCTTTTTTAAAATGAACAAAACGAGAAAAATTGCCATTTAGTTGTAGTTTATATTGATACCTTAGAAAAGACTATCAGACTGTTGATTTTCTGAATTTTTTTGAAGTGTAAAAAACACATTTTCGAGATTTTGGCTCCTACATTTTTCTTTTTTTTCCATTTCATGTGTTTTGCTATTTTTACTCACTTGACTGGCATGAAATCCTCACATATGATTGTTTATACCTTGTTCACTTACTGGAGAAGGATAAGGCATCTGGTCCCCCTTTATAAAAAAAAAAAGTTATCACTCAAAGGTGGTGGTGGTGGTGGTCGGGGTGCGGTTGGTGTGAAGATAAGAGTCGTGACTCTTGCTTTTTTGCGTTGCTTTCTTGCGTGTTTCCTGGGTCTTCATTTTGTTCCAGAAGCCTTCTTTATGTTCATAACTCTGCTCATCGTTGCTTTGCGCTTGTACGTCTTTATAAAGACGTTTTTGGGTTATAGCGCAGCGAAAATGTTCAACGTCCTCCCCAGTCAACGTCTGTGGGAGAACTGAGCAGCAGAGTACGCATTTCACATTCGGCAGCTGTCACGAGTGGATAGAGGGATGATGGATGACAAAATTTACAGGGAAACAGACTTTCTAATGTGAATTTTACGTGCGTACAAGCCTTGAGAAATACCACGTGTGTTGGCGCGCTATAGCGTAACAGCGCGGGGCATTGAAATATCTTAAAGGGACTCTTATTTTTAATATTCTACATGAATATGCTTCATTACCTGGTAGTACATAGCATCCCCGACATGTTGAGCGAGAAAAACTAATTTAGTCAGTTTAAAAAAATATTCGTAAAAAAATATACCCCTGGCGCCTCTCTTAAGTAATATCTCTCTCACACCCACACACTCCTTGCTCCTTACACACACACACACACACACACACACACGTCACATATAAATCGAATGTAGCTCTGCTAGATAGTTGCCGTCTTTCGCTTGCGGCGTCCGAAACCTTTTGGAAACTGTGTCAACACTTGTGTCGCACGACTGTACGGTAGGCTATTTTTGCTCTTAACAATTTTTAGGTTGTTATATTTCTTAGAACCAATTCCACAGTCCATCGCAGTGGCTTTGTAATCGCCCGAACGAAACTTTGCCCCCCATTCACGCTACGTAAAATAGCTACGGTTCAAGTATGGTTCAGTAAAACTGTGCAGTTAATGTAGCGTGAGTGGGGCTTTTTTTGGTTTGCGCAGTTGGACGGAACCATAACATAACAATATCCAACGTGTTTGATATTTTCGCGGCTTGTGGCTGTACCATAACGCAGACCATAACCGTGTGTGGGTGTTTTTGCTCAGTTTTGACTAAAGGAAATCGTGAGCACGTGTTTAGCTGAAAAATATATTTGCTAATTTCGTTTATCTTTTTTTATTTTCAGGTGCATTTTCCCCAACATGGAAAATAAATTTAGCAGAGAATTCTTAAGTGAAGTAATAGAACTGTATAGAAGTTTCCCGTGTTTGTGGAAAATAAAAAGCAAAGAATATTCAAATAGAAATAAAAAAAATGAGGCTTACATGGAACTTGTGAAGAAATTCAGAGAGAAAATACCGAATGCAGATAGAGATATGATAGTGAAAAAGATAAATGCTATGCGCAGTGCAGTGCGGAAAGAACAAAAGAAAATTGACCAATCTAAAAAATCTGGCTCAGGAGAGGATGAGATCTACAAACCATGTTTGTGGTATTTTCATTCATTTGATTTCTTGATGGACCAAGATGTTCCTCGGGCTACTTGCAGCTCATTGAATGAAACTACATTTGTTGAGGAGAGCAATGAAACAGTAAGTAAAGTTAACACTTTATTGGTCACATTATAATTGTATTGAATCAAAACCTATTTTCCTTTTTTTCACATAACCTACGGAGTCACATAGGTTAGGCTAGGTTAGCCTCCTCAAAAGTCACATTTACCCAACTTACATATTACCCCTGGGCCGCTTGCCAGGGTATAGCCCCTTCATCATTGAAATAGGCCATGAAAGTATCCCTTACTTGCTTAGCAGCCATAGTGGAATTTCTTGTTGGGCCTTGTTGCAGAGGACACAATGAATTATGTTGTTCCACAGCATTATCTTCTTCATTGTCAAGTGGACAATAGCTTGCACCAATTTTCTTCCTTAAGTAGTTATGTAAAACACAGCTGGCTAAAACAACCTTATCTACAGCACTTACTTTCAGATTTATTGGGGCAGAGAAAACGCGAAAGCGTGATGACATTATGCCAAAAACATTTTCAATCACCCTTCGAGCCCTAGAAAGCCTGTAATTAAATACGCGTCGTTCTTCTGTCAACTCCCTTGAACTAAAAGGCTTCAAAAAATCCTTCCTCAAGGCAAAGGCCTCATCTCCCACGAACACGTAGGGTAGCATCTTTGAACTGTTGTCTGGCCTTTTTGGGCCAGGTAAATTTAGCTTTTCCTCTATGAGAAGTTCTCCAAATCTAGTGTTATCCAAGACTCCGCCATCAGAAATACGACCGTTGGTACCAACGTCACACATCACAAATTCGTAGTTTGCATTTGCTATAGCCAAGAGAACAACACTATTGAAACCTTTATAATTATAGTAGAAAGAACCGGAGTCAGGAGGGGGAACTATTGCAATATGTTTGCCATCCATCGCTCCGAGGCATTTGGGGAAGTTCCAGCGTACTTCGAATTCTCGTCCTATTTCTTTCCATCCATTTTCGTCTTTTGGAAACTGAAAAAGAAATAAAATTACGTTATTATATATATAATTATGGCCATTAGGTATCTAGGTAGATTTACCAATTTTGGCAACATTAGTGACTAAATAATACTGTGTGAAAACTTTAGTTTCATTTCAGATTTATTGTTAAATGAGAAATGGGTAAATTTTTACTTTCACACCATCACCAAGTTTCATATTTTTCTTTGTAGTTTTAGGTGCAATGAATCATTCTAATTTCAAGAATAACGTTTCCATCGCAAATGCATATTTTTCGAGATATTTGACTTTGAAGTTCCCATTATTTTCCTATGGCAATAATTAGCTTAGTGCATTCAACGATTTACAAAAGGTTAGGTTAGGTTAGGTTAAGTCATTTTAGGCCAGGTTAGGTTAAGTTAAGATTTAATTTTAAAGAGATGGAAAAAAATTTTGAACAAAAATATTTTGTTTTACTTTATTTAATTAAACTTTAACCAAACCTTAACTTAACCTGTGCAGAAAAAATACATAAAATAAATAAATAATAACATACCCTAACTTAAACTAGCCAAAACTCCACCGTCAAAGTATAAATAAATCTGAAAAGGAATTATTGTCATAAGAAAATAATGGGAAGTTCAAAGTCAAATATCTCGAAAAGTATGCATTTGGGACGGAAACGTCATTCCTGAAAAAGTTCTGAGAATGCTTCATTGTACCTAAATATGCAAAGAACAATATGGAACTCGGTGCTGGTGTGACAGTAAAGAAATACCGAAAATTGTCCTAGTAAACGTCAATGAAAATTATATCTCCTTGCCAAAATTGAAAAAAAAACCTAACTTTTCCTAACTTGCCCATGTATGAGTGACTCCCTATTGTGTATTCTTATTCATTGTTCTAACTTTTCCATGTATGAGTGACTTCCTAATGTATATTCTTATTCATTGAATCATTCATTTTGTTTCTGCAGGGTGAGGACTCGATTTCGCCATGGACCACTCTCCAGACTGCACCACCAACACCTAGCCCGTCTTCAGTGCCAACTCACAGCCCGTCTCCAGTGCCAACTCACAGCCCGTCTCCAGTGCCAACTCCCAGTCCATCTCCAGTGCCAACTCCCGGCCCGTCTTCAGGCCCAAGTCCCAGCCCGTCTTCAGGGCCAACTCCCGGCCCGTCTTCAGGCCCAACTGAACGTGAGTTTCAGGAAACTCAGCCTCCAAAGCGACGGAAGAAAGCAGACCAAAAAGATGTACTTGATTTGCTTCTTAAGCAAATTGCCTCAAAAGAGGAAGCTACTAGAGAGTTCACTCATTATGCAAAAGCATGGGCGCAAGAGTTAGCAAAAATGGATCCAACACAAGCCGATGAGTGTTGTCGCATAATTAGCGATGCCATTTACAAGGGCAAGCGAGGGCTCCTTCGGCCAGATACAATAATTTCGCAACGAGTAACCGACGCTCAGCAAATTGTAGAATGCTCTGCAGGCAACCAACATGAGGACCTCGCAGGTTTTTTTTCTAACTTTCAAGGTTCAGAATTTCATAAATAATGCATTAATTGTAAACACATAAACATATTGATTAAATTTCAAGTAATTGAAGCAGTATTTCACTTACCTTCATATAATCCTTAGCAAGCACTCTATAGATAGCGACACAGGTCTCAGGTATGATGACTCCTAAAGCTTGGGGAGAGATCAAAGTGGAAAACTTTAAGTCTTCATATGATCTCCCAGTTGCTAAAAAACGAAGGGTCGCTGTAAGCCTCTCATGGGGTGAAATTGCTTTCCGCATGACGGTATCTTGTCTTTTAATTAATGGAGTCAATAGTGATAACAATTCTGAGTAAGTTTGCTCATCCATTCTCAAGTAATTGAAATAATCAACAGGTTCCAAACGAAGTTCATTTAACAATCCTTCATGCGATAAGCTATCCCTCTTCAAAAGCCATGGCTTGCACCATCTTGACTTTTTTTTCTTTTTTCTTTGTAATGTAAGTGCCAGCGCTACATGTACTAAATCGTCCGATGAAAAACAATCAGAGAGAGACATCTTTCCGATTCAAAACGTTGAGAAAACTGAGCAAAAGAATGTAACGTGAGTGGCCTACCCACTCGGGCATAGGTTTGTGCAGTTGACCATACCATAACCCTACCATTGCTAAAGACTGTAACGTGAATGGGGGGCTTTAGGCTCTTCGTCTCATCAGCTTTCATCTTCTTATGAATAGTCTTCTACCTCTTAAATTCCGTTGCGATGTTGCCTCTCTTTCTATCTTTTATCGATATTCTCACGCTGACTGCTCTTCTGAATTTGCTAACTGCATGCCTTCCCCCCTCCTGCGGCCTCGCCTCACACGACTTTCTGATCAAGCTTATCCCTATACTGTCCAAACCCCTTATGCAAGAATTAACCAGCATCTTCACTCTTTCATCCCTCACGCTGGTAAACTCTGGAACGATCTTCCCTCATCTGTATTTCCTCCTGCCTACGACTTCAAGTCTTCCAAGAGGAGGGTTTCAGGACACCTCTCCTCCCGAAACTGATTTATCTTTTTGGCCACTCTATTCAGGAGCAGTGAGTAGCGGACTTTTTTATTTCATTTTTACTTCATTATTGTTCTCTTTTTTTTTTTACGCTCTTGCACTGTCTCCTCTGTTGTAAAAAAGAAAAAAAAAACTCCAGACGGCACGAGGACGGCAGCAGCGACGCACACGGGACGGGAGCGAGACACGTCCTCCTTCACCCACGGCCGCCAGCAGACTCGATGATGCGTTCGAGGATCCTTCAGAACTGCAGGGTTTACCGGAGTGCTGAGTTATTTGCAACTTACCATAGGCTTGTTGTTGCAACACTCAAGCTTCGTGTCAGGACAAGAAGAATCTCGAAATGCAACTCTACTGTGTTCCATCTCGAGAGATTGGAGGACCTGGCATGTGCACAGTAGTATGCAGTGACAGACTCAAATCGGTTTGAAGTGCTCGGCACCCTGGAGGACCCTGTACAACGGTGGGATACCTTCAAACGCGAGACTTTGCAAGCTGCCGAGGAGTGCACTGGAGAGCGCCCGAGATATAGGAGTGGCTTTGCCTCGGTGGAGACGCTAGACTCTAGAGTATATCGAGGGGAATCGCGCTGCCATACTTCCTGGGACCCGGGACCAATACAGGGCTCTGTCACGTAGGACTAGAGCACTCCTGAGGAGTGACAAGGATAGGTATGCCAGGGGTCTCGCCGAGGAGGTCTAGGGCCATTTAAATGCGAATGACCTCCGACCTGCTTACCGAGCCCTGAAGAAGCTCCGCTCCAAGTCTTCCTCTCAGGTGAGCGCTATCCGAACAGCTGACGGCTGCCTCGTGTCGGACATGGATGGGGAGAGGGCTCGTTGGGCTGAGTACCTTCAGTAGCTGTACATGGCAGACCCTCCACGTGGGCAGCGTCCAGTTGCTGGGTTGCAGGTGGCGGATGTTTACCCACCCATTGACGAAAGCCCACCCTCTTTGGTTGCGGTCAGAGAGGCTGTGGCTAAGTTGAGGGGTGGGAAGGCACCTGGCGCCTGTAACATCAGCGCAGAGCTGCCCGAAGCTGGAGGTGAGGCCATGATCCACGGGTTGCATGCGGTCTTGACTGCCCTATGGCAGTCCGGTACCATTCCTCCTGACTGGAAGAGGGGGTTGGTAGTCCCTATCTGGAAAAGGAAAGGGGGCCGCCAGGACTGCAACATCCACCGTGGTATTACACTGCTCAGTGTGCCCACCTATTGCTGATGAAGCTGCAGAGACCTGAACAGTCTGGGTTCACGCCTGGTAAGTCAACAACTGATCGTATCCTAGCGCTTCGCGTACTGGTGGAGCGAATAGGTGAGTTTCGACAGGGGACGCTTGCAGCCTATGTCGATCTCATGAAGGCGTTCGATTCAGTGCAAGGTGAGGCACTCTGGGATCTTTTGCGACTCCTTGGGATTCCTGCGAGGACTATTGGTTTGCTGACTGGCCTGTATTCTAGGACAGAGAGTGCTGTGAAGTGTGTGTGTGGGGGGCTTGCCCAGCTTCTTTCCCGTGAATGCGGGAGTGAAGCAGGGCTGTGTCCTTGCCCCATCGCTTTCCAACACTTGTATGGACTGGGTACTGGGCAGATTGAATGATTGATTATTGGATCGTTGTGTCTTGGCGCCGCAACTGCAGAGTTGTGGACCAGACTCATTGCGGAGCATCCATTGGCAATACCAGGGTCACTGACCTTGTTTTTGCTGATGATGCAGTAATCCTAGCGAAGTCGCTGGAGGTTTTGGTGATGGCTCTCGGGGCACTGCACGAGGAGGCAAAGCCCTAAGGACTTCAGGTCTCCTGGGCCAAGACCAAGGTACAGATGTTTGGAGGCTTGCTGGATGACACAGTACAGTCTGTTCATGCGTGTGGCGAGGACGTTGAGATCTCAGAAAGTTTCACGTATCTTGGTAACGTAGTTCATAACAACGGTGAGTCTGGCCAAGAAGTCTGACGGCGGATTGGTCTGGCCCACGATGTTATGGACTCGCTCAACACGAGTATATGGCGTTGTCGATACCTGTGCAGAAGGACAAAGATCCGGATCTTCAAGTCTCTTGTGCTCCATGTCTTACTCTATGGTTGTGAAACATGGAGACTTGGAGAGGCGGATTAATGCTTTTGGTAATAAGTGTCTACGCAGAATCATGGGATATCGCTCGAATGACTGTGTCAAACCGGCGACTACACCGTGAGACTGATTCGACATATATTACCTGCATAGTTCGTCTATGCCAACTCCGGCTATACGGACACGTGGCACGTTTTCCGGAAACTGATCCTGCTTCTCGGGTTGTCTCTGTAAGAGACAATCCAATGTGGAGGAGGCCAATGGGATGCCCACGGAGTTCGTGGTTTTAGCAAGTCGATAGATCCTGCCGGGAGGTACTCGGGTTACAAGGGGGCCTGCATGGAGACTCGCCCCCCGGCGTATGCCCCCACTGATTGATTAATTGAGTCATCAAACAGAGCTGTGGGGATGAGTGCTAGTTCATGGCGATAACGTTTTTGAAGTTCACATTTCTAGAACTGTCTTGTAGTCCAATAACTCTTGAGAAGAAGAATTATATATCATATATGACTTTATGGCCAAATTTTATTCCCTTTCTTAGCACGGACATGGTGGCGACTCTTTTTTCAATATTGTTCCATATCAATTTGGCAAATATTTATGAACTCAGGATGCAGCTCCTCATCAATGCTTAGTGCCTTCTCAACATTCACTGATGATATAACAACGTAACCAGTGGCTAAGTTGGCAAGTTGATCTGGGTCTGCATCATGACTGAGATGGTGGATACAATTATTATTATCTTTCTGATTCCATCTCTGTCTTTCTTATCACTCTCCATACGAGCAACTGACTCTTCTTTGTGAGTCCTCTGGAATCTTTCATCAGCTGTCTCACCTCTCATGCCAGCCAACTAGCTGCACACATGACGGCTGAGAGCCCATGTTTTCAAGGTTTCTGGATTGAGTGTGACTCCAACAATTTCAGCTCGCCAGTGCCCATACCTCATGAAGGTTGATTCTATGAACATGTCACTCCAGATGCCATTCCATAACCCCTCCATATGCCGCATGACATGTTTGCCATTCAGGAAATGAGCAAGGATAACTGATGGTAGTCTCCCAATCGTTCTCAGGTAGATCAAAAGTGATCTGGCATTGTTCGAGTGCCCTGCAGCAAAGCCATATACTATCATTGCTTTCACACACTCTGCATGCAGGGACCAATCTGCCTCACTGCTTTGACATATGCCATCATGATGAAGACAGGCTTTATAAGGTAGTCAGTCCATACCCTACATACTCATGATTGCTCTATTTTCCAAATTCTCCATGGGGTCATCACACTTGACTAAAGTGTCTTGAAGGACTGGTTCAAGGATTACTTCTGCCACCATTCGTCAAGCACGTGAAGACTGTGGGAACTCCTTGCCTGTGAACATTTTCTTTAAGTTATATAATTAAGATCTTTTTTATTTCCCACTTCTGGATAGCGACACAAGCAACAAAAAACAGTCCAGCAAACGAGGGAGCAAAAAAAAAAAAAAAAGATAATTATAATCAAATAAAGCTAGTCCTGTACTGTAAATTGTTCAACGCTGACTGATGTCCATCAGGTTGATTAATAATGTTGGGTGTGTACACATTTTGGGCCTATAAAAAAAAATATATAAACCCATATGCAAGGTTAGGCAAAAAAAGACCCTCCGGCTGCCGGACTAGAGGGCAAAAATAAGAAAACAAACAAAAAATAAAGATAGAATAAAAAGCCCGCAAAACGCTACAAATGCAAAAACAAATTGAGTTATGTTGAGAATAGGTAAATTTAGGATGGAGAGGTGTCTTGATACTACCCTAATTGATTGTACTTCCAGTTCTCATTATTTTATGCTACCAATTACCCCACCTTTACCTGTACACATATACCTGACTGCCTCACTGCCACCCTCCCGTCCCTTGGTAACTGGTATGGGAAACATGATGGAGACTGCTGCTATTGATGATGTTGTATGTATCGTGGAAAGTGATAGGCTATCCTGTTTGTTGATAATGTTGACATGGTTATTTGCTTGAGGTATCAGTTATTTGTTTCATGAAACAGTGATAGTCTGCTGTTTGTTGATAGTGTTATTTGCTCAGTATACTTATTATTTGTTAAATGATACATGTTTTTGTTGCATACTTAGGCCCGTCGTCTCAGATGCTGACGGCTCTCACATTCACTATTTCAAAAGGGCAAAAGAGATGAATCGGGCTCTCATATTTTTTTTTTATTTTCACGTCCATAGTACATTGTGCATAAGACGAGAATAGTGGACATCACTTTATTGAAGATGAATAATCTTTGAAATACTTATCAACAACTAACAGAACAACATGCCAGTGATTCAGTGAGCAGAACTTAACTTCATGAAAGTCAATTTTCAAAGCTATAACTCTTTAAATGACGCTCATATAGTGCAATACATTTTTTTTTCGTGTGTGCATTAGTACAATTATTAATAAAATGATTTCGTGAAACAATCCTTAATACTCTTCAACACATACAACATTATTAAGAAAACGTTCATTATGCATCCATATTCACTTAACAATATACGGTAAACAAGTAGGCTAATCCTTATAGATTCATATTTCGGTGGTGGTGAGGAAGGTGGTGGTGGTGCTGGAAGTAAGGTGGTAGGTAAGATTGCTCCTTCCTATAAGAGGGAGCACGGGCCTTTGCCAGAGGCAGTGGACTGAGTGGAACGCCAGCACTCGTCGAGCGAGCAACTCTCCTGGGTCCATACTTATAAAGATATTGTGTGTTTGACGTAAGTATCGCCATAACTAGGTGAAAAAGTTGTGGCTCTCACCATAAGATTCAGATTTCATCGCTACCAACCACGGCGAGGCACCTTATCAGTCAGCTCAGTTCTTTTATATCAATATTTAGGCTAAATAACACCGAAAAATTATGAAAACTATTTACTAAAAATACACTACATCCGTTATAAAATTGTTTTAGAAGGTAATGATGAAATTTGTAAATATGATGGCATTGCTTATGTAGGCCCCATTAAAACTAGTGAGCAAAATGGCAGAGAATTCAACAACTTCCGCCGCGTCTGCTGCTGCTTCACCTTCCCCTCTCTCCGCCGAGTGCGGCGAGCGGAGGAGGAAAGATAACTGGGCTCAGGAGGAATTGCTCCTCCTAGCCCAGTTATTTCAAGAGCGCAAGGCGCTCATCAAAGGAGACTTCACCGTCTGCAATACCCGGGGGAAGGCGGCTGCCTGGAAGGCGATTGTAGATCGCCTTACAGAGGCCTTTCCCCGGGGCAGAACCATCAAGGACTGCCAGAAGAAGTGGCAGTCCCTGTAGTCCACGGCGAAAAAGAACATCTCCGCCCACAAACAAGCGGTCACTGCCACAGGTAAGAAATGTTTCCATGTTTCACGACATAAAATTATTAGTCAAACACTACACTACGGTACACTTCCACTTTAGAAAAAGTAGTGGCAGGTAAAAGGTGAGACGTATTCAACTTTATGTAGCAGACTAACATAATGTTAGGCAGGCCCAACAAAACTTACCAGTAACATGATAATATACATATTAGTAGGTATTTTACAATTTCCCCTTACTCATCCTTAGTCATTTTACTGTCTCAAGTTTGCCTTGCAGTATTACTGAATCAATAGTTTTAGAATACATGATAATTATTTTTATGAGACTCATGGACACTGCTGAAAACCGAAAGTGATGGTCAGTATAACACCCATAGGACTCATAAAAACTGAACCTCCCCAGTCAGATTACTCTAATAGCATAGACCTTTACAGTACTACTACCTGTAAATCATTATACGTTAAGAGGTTGCATAAGGTTCTTAAGGTAAGGGAAATAAAATTCATATGAATTGTTTTCAAGTAGTATTGTCTGGCACGTGTGGTATTTAAGGTTGTGGCTGCCTGCCTGCCTCTGGTGGAACATGTGGTTGAATGGAGTAGATAAATTTCACCCACATTTTACTAGAAAATGCTCTTAAATTTGTTCCTGTACAAAATTCTATATTTTTTTTATAAGAAAATGGATGTTGTTAAGGCATGTAACTTACATATTGCCTCTGAAAAAAAAGATCCTTAACCTTAAAGAAAAAAATTGAAATCCATTATTAGAAAACAAAAGAAGGAAATTGTACTGTTGTAATCACTTCAGTCCTTGATCATCTACCCTTTTCATCTACCATGCTCAACACTAGTGCAACAAGTATTTGGTATTGTTATGCTGTATTTAATGTGCATCTGTAAAAGTTTCAATGGCAGCATGAACATGCATGTTGATAGACTTGAATTCAAAATGAATGCCAGAGAACAAGTTGTTCTTCTGAAAGTGTACTACAAACTTTTACAGCCATTGTAAAATAAGTCATATGCTTGCATTTTCGTTGTTGACATTATTACAATGACTTATGTCACATCTTTTTAATTCTAGGTGGTGGTCCAGCTCCCCCTCCTCTCTCGCAGCTGGACGGCCTCGTTGCTGACATCTTGGGGAGCGGCAATCTGGTGTTTGGTGGCTGCCACGATCTGCCAACAGACATCCATGTCGGTGAGCCACCTGCTTCTCCCCTCATAACCGTCAGCTTCGAGGATCAAAGGTATGGGCTACTTCACCACTTAGGATTGTATTGTTGATGCTATTTCTCGGGTTACCTGCTTAGTTTATTAGCATAATGAGAAATAAATTAACCCCTCGCTTTTACGGAAATCAACAAGCTTTTCTGGTACAGTCCTGTGTCTGCGGGAATTCACTGATACAGTTTGACAGGTGAGGGGTTTGGTTCCTTAGTGGCCCGGCAGAAATTATACGCCCTATTGTAAACACTTTCATTCTTGTCCTTTGGTGAATCCCCTTTCATCTGCAGTCATGAATATATTTTTAGTTACAATAATGAACACCAAAAGATAACTTTAAGCTCGTATACCAAACAAAGTTTGGATATATATGAAAAGTTTGAACCACTCAGACTACTGGATGTTAAGATGCGTCACCTCCTTTCCCCCTTTTAGTTTGTTATAGCGAGGGTTTATCAAATTGCAAAACTGCATGATTACTTAGCATAAGGAAACATATTTGTCAAACTGGACTGTAATAGATTTGCACACGTCCATGATTGTCCGGGACCCACAGAAGGTATATGTAAGGTGCCATGGAAATAACTTCAAAATTGAGTTTTTTTTATATTTTTTTTTACCATGCGTGACTGCACATGCTCTCAGTGCTCTCAGTCACACAGCAAAGTTGTTATAATAAAAGGTTTCAGTAGGAATTCATGAAGTTAAATTTGCTGCTGTGCATTAGCATATATTTGGACTATTTTTGTTTTATTTAATTTTCATACTATATCTGGAGATCAATTTGAAATTATTTTCTTCCTCATTTGGAGTTTCCCAATTCAATTTTCAGTGTGCTTACCACAAACTAATTGCATTTATTTGTTGCATAAAAGTATGAATAAAAATTTAGTAAATCAACACTTACCGTGTATTATTTTAAAATTAATTTAATAATTCAGTGGATGTAGTGCCAGCATTAACTAAAAATGGTATACGTTAATATTTATTATGATTCTGGACATATTAATACTTTTTCAACATACATCTTTTTCACTTAACCAGCAGGCTACTTGAGGAGGAGGAGGAGGAGGAGGACGACCTCGTGCCTGTGCTGTCTGGCCCCAGAGTTATCCCCTGTACAAGTCACCACCTTCACTGCTGCTGCTGCTGCATCTTCCTCCACCCCTCAGGCAGTTCCACAGCCAGCTCAAAGCTTCCTTCTTGCTGATAAAGAAGAAGCCCTTCACCTTACTAAGAAGAGGAAGCTTGAACTGGCTATCTTAGAGGAGGAGCTTGCCATCAGAGCAGCAGTTCGGCGGGCAGAAGAGGCCAAGGTAGCCAAGGTAGCCACCGAAGAGGCCAAGGCAGCCACCGAAGAGGCCAAGGCGGCCTATTCTGAGGCCCTCACCAACACACTTGGTTACTGGGAACAAGCTTGGCGTGGCAGCTTCTGCATCAATTATGATGAGATCAGGTACGCGACGGTTTCTTATTCTAAAATCCGTTAACAGTTCTTTGGGTTATTTACGTTAAGTTCCGGAAAATTTGATTTGCACCAGTCAAGGTGTGAACCTGGTAAGTACTCATTACATTCATCATTTAATATTCTACCAACAATTACCGTGTCATCAGCATTTTTAATTATTGTGTAATTAGTAAAACCACTTCAACAATCGTCTGTTTATAAGCTAACAGCTTCCTTTTCTTTGTATAAGCTAAAAGTTTATACACAAACGATTGTAGAAGTGGTTTTAGTAATTGCACAATAATAAAATATGCCGATGACACGGTAATTGTTGGTAGAATATTAAATGATGAATGTAATGAGTACTTAGGCCCAAGTTCACCTTTTCACTGACTGGTGGAAATCAAATTTTCTGGAACTTAACGTAAATAACCCAAAGAAATGTTAATTGATTGTAGAATAAGTAACCGTCACGTACTCGATCTCATCATAATTGATGCAGAAGCTGTAGAGAGGGTGAAAATATAAATAAGGAACTGCCCTGTGTAGGCCACTCGGCCTCTTGCAGTTTCCTTATGTTCTTATGTTTTTATTTGGGTTTAATGATTAACAGTGATTTAAAAGGTAGCAGAAATACAAACATGGGAGTGAATAAATGTGATAGCTTCATTTTGAAAAATTTACACATATGTTAAAAGATAATAAGTAGGTTGAGTGCAGAAGCAAAGTAAATCAACAAAATTAATCATGGAGGAACATTGGATCAGGTGGACATAACCATGGAAGATGTAACGCATCACCTCCACTCCTGCTGCTACATTAGTTCTAGGAGAAACTGGCAGGTGGGAGAGTGGCGGCCAGGGGGGTCAGCCAAGGTCAGTACCGCCCCGCATCTTGCCACACACACTCCAACACGTCTCGCTTCCTCTCATAGGTCAGCTATTTACTAACTTAAAATTAATTTATTTAGATAATTTGATAATCCAATAAGGTCATAGTGTCATGATTGTTTAGTTTGTATAATAATAACAAAGCTTTTGTATACATACCACAACACTTGACAAATTTGGAATACAACATTGTCAAGTGTCATCATGATGATCTTACTGGAGAAGTAATAGTGCAAGACGTGCCAGGTTCTCTTGAGCTCCACAGCAGAAGACTCTACGTCCAAAAATCTTCCAGATCCAGGAAAAGGAAGCTATGTGAATCGCAGCCAAACTGGAGATATAAACAACTACAATACTACAAGGTGAAGCAACGAGGAAGAACTTACGAGGACAATTTGCAGAAAATGAAGGAAGAAATGGAGCATCTCAAACCTCTGGAACTGTTCGAGTCAATAATGTCTCCAAATATTTATGATCATATTATAAAAGAAACAGTGCGCTATGCAACTGCATGCAAAAACAAAGGTGACTTTGTGTTTACTGTAGAAGAGCTAAAGTGTTTCATAGCAATCTTGCTTTTTTTTATCATATCACAAACTACCAGCGGAGAGACACTATTGGTCAAAGGAAGAGGATCTGGGAGTGTCTTTGGTGAAAAAAATAATGTCTCGCAATAGATTTCAGATTATAAAAGGCGCTGTCCACTTTTGTGACAATGCAGAAGCTGAAAGCAATAAATCAGATAAGGGGTTCACAGTAAGAAATCTTATTACATTACTTCAAGAAGCATTCATATAATTTGTAGTATTTGAGCCTTGTATCTCTGTTGATTAAATGATGGTAAAGTACTATGGGCACAATAGTTTAAAACAATTTATTTAGGTAAAACCAGTTAGATTTGGCTACAAACTATGGGCACTTTGTGGAACCTCAGGGTATTGCTACAACTTTGACCTTTATTGTGGTAAGAACTCTGAACTTGATGGGAATGAGGACTTATTATTAGGTTCAAAGGTAGTACTGCGAATGTTACAGGCCGTAGCTGATCCAGAATCTCATTCATTATTTATTGATAATCATTTTACTACCTATGATTTATTAGTACACCTAAGAAATCTTGGATATCAGGTGACAGGAACATTGAGGGAGAATCGTTTGAAACTGTGTCCCCTGGAGTCCTCATGTGCTATGGAAAAGAAACCATGAGGGGTATATGACTACAGGTTCGACACAAATGAGGAAATTCTTATGATAAAGTGGTTTGATAACAAATGTGTGACAGTTGGAACTAATTATGATACAGTAGAGCCTCTTGCAAAAGTTCAGCGTTGGCTGAAACATACAAAGACAAAGGGAAGTGTTCCACAGCCAAATGCAATGTTCAATTATACCAAACACATGGGCGGGGTTTATCACCACGACTGGTTAGTAGGTAAATATTCTGTGTCAATTCGAGAAAAGAAATGGTACTGGCCCTTATTCACGCGATTCATAGATATGGCAGTGGTGAATTCATGGGTCATTTACAGCATGTTACATCAAGGAGACAACAATGCACAGCTGAGTGTTTTAGACTTCAAACGAGCTATCTGTGTACCATATATGAAATTAAGCTGCATGGAAGTGACAATGGGACGACCCTGTAGTGCTTTGACATCTTGCACAAGTGTTACTGATGTTCGGTATGATGGCAAAGACCATATAATTGAGAAGAGGCAAAAGCAGCAACGATGTCAAAACAAACCATGTACAGCTAAGCCAAGAACATATTGTTATAAATGCAATGCTACTCTATGTGTAGAGTGCTTCGGCTCATATCATCAGAGAAGATAAACTCTTCATAGAATAAAAGCAATTTTTAGTTCATGCTTCTGTTTGAAAGATGTTGTGAATTTCAATTAGCATACCATACTATTACCAAGATGTTATAATTGCTTCAGTCATATAACTTTGTCTTCAAATCAGGATACTTTTCTGTAAGCTTTGTAATCTCACTTGTAGTCTTATTATCCCAGTGTCCCCATTTGAGGACAGCTTATTGTAAGCTTACTATTATAAATATTTGTGTTTTTTTTTTTTTTTAGCATTTATTATTATTCTTAACCCATTATTTTACAGTATTCTACAAACAAAATCAGTTTATTTCAAAAATAAAAAGTTGGGATGTAATGGGTTAAACACATACATCATTATATAGAGAGCGTTCAATATACATCCATATTCATCAATCATACACTACATTAATAAAAAGTAGGCTATTTCTGTTAAATTGATACTGTTTTAAACACGTAAAGCATTATTAAGGAAGCATTCATTGTGTACTTCTACATTCATTAATCATATACAGCACTTATAAAAAGTAGGCTATTCCTAATAAATTCATTTCTTCAATGCATACACCATTATTAAAAAAAAAGCATTTATATCACATTCATAGTCACTTCATATTAAACTCCACATAAGTATACAACCCAACACACAAGCAATTATTATACTATGAACACTCGTATTATACATCTCTCAACTTCTTACGGCCACTCACAGTTTACAATGAACACTTTTAATTTCTCTTACAACTTTTTCCATTTCTTTCGACCACTAAAAGACTTAAAATGGCTTCTTACATCCTGCTCATTTTATTAAAATTTCTTACGATAAATTCACAACTTACAATAACGCTCTTAAACATCTCGTAACTTCTTGCATCTTTTACGACCACCTCTCGCTTGGCAATGTTATGCAATGACGTCATCGACCATGCCGGCCGGTGCATTTAGGAAACTAGTAGGTTATTATGCATTGAATTGAATTACAAAGCTATTATTTTGCATTTACGAATACTACTAAGTTATTATTATGCATTTAAGAAAACTAGGCTATTATTTGCAGCAACCTTTTTTTTCTAGAGATAAATTAATTCTCTCTCTCTCTCTCTCTCTCTCTCTCTCTCTCTCTCTCTCTCTCTCTCTAGAATGCACACTGACGACCAAAGCCAAGCAAGTATTTAGCTTATGGAATGCAGAAAATCTTATTACAGAGCGTGGACTAGTGGAAACAAGAGCATACATAACATATTTTTTTTAACCCGTGGGCTTCGGCTACGGGAAAGCCGATAAGTGGCCGAGAAACGACAAAATTACACTGCATTTTGAGACTAAGAAAAAAACAGGGAATGTACATCAAAGTACTCCTCTCAAAACCAAAAAGCCGTTAAAAATATTTACTTTTACTCAAACTCCATTCTTTTTGGGTGGTGTTTGTCACAAAATAAACAGTCTCGTGACGTATGGCATCTAGCCAATAGTCGCTTGTTGTCTACTATAGCGAATTTGACGAGTGATTACTGTATGGATAGCTAGGTCAGTCTGCCATGACCCTACAGCACCACCTTTGACAAAAAAGCCCACCTGAAGATCACTTACACACCACAATGACCTCGTACTTTCATGGTGAGTTGCGCTATGCCACCACCGACTACAATTAGCTCGAATTAGGTGTTTTATGGAGAGCCCTTTTTAGGGTCCACCGTACCACAGCCCCGACTCGTGAAAGCCCTGAAAAGGGTCTCCCAACGTTCTCGGGTTAAAGAAACATAATCGTCGTGCAGTTGATGCTCACATTTTCGTAAGAAAAATCATCAAGGAGGGCGCCCTCCTGGGCACACAGTATGTCCTATGTCTTTGAAATTTAAATATGTTGTTTGTTGGTGTAAATGTATGACATTCTGTGAATTTCGTGAAATGTAGGTGAATGTGTAGGGGAGACTCAAACAGAGCATAAAATCTTCTATTTGTTTCACAGACTTTAGTTTTTAGTTAATTACTTTGAAAAAAAATACCACATAACATTTGTGTATATATGTACATTTCTCATTTTGTAAATTTATTTTTTTTGTTTCGGCCTCGAACAAAATTTTCACTAATAATTTTCTCCACTTTTTCTCCCGTTTTCTTTTTACCTTTTTTTAACCCTGGAACACTGAACGTGGGTATAGATTACCCGGGGTAGGTGACGTCATTCGTGTTCCACCCTCTTCCCCACAAGCCAGCGCGCTGGGACTCCGTATAGCTTCATTCTACCCTATGGGTTTATAGGGAAATTAATTCGCGTCGCTCCACCTCTGCTCTGCCTGGATTTTGCGCTACAGACGTGTTCGGGTACCGTTTACCCACGTTCAGTGATAAGTATATAGAAAAACTGGGATGGTCAATGCAAGTGTCATTAACTCCTGGATTATATACAAGGATAATCCAAGGCAAGGACGCACAAGGAATTGCACAGGAGAAAATTCATGCATGGACTGGCCCTGCAACTAATCAAGCCCTCAGCGCGGGAACGGATGAACAGAATCTCAGCATCGCCAGGTGAAGCAGCATAAGACAGGTGTGCTCAACCTCCTCTGGCACATCTGGCACAGCTGCAGGTGCTGGAGCATCGGCAGCCGAGATGAGGACTATGGTCTGTTGCACGAAGTGTGACAAAGGCAGACAAGAAGACACGTTTCAGGTGTCACAGCTGTCTGCAACCTGAGCCACTACTTCCCTACTGCTGTGATTGCCTCTAAGGTTGAGGTAGGTAATAAATATAAAACTAAGATTTTGAGTGCGGATGTGTGATGAAGTGTTTATGTTATGTAAAAAAATATATATAATAAGCCATTTCAATAAGTACTTCAAAAAAGTGGGAAGTTTCAACATCAATGACAGGAGGTTGCAAGGGATAGACACCAGTGGAGATGATGTGGGCGATCATCAGGCTGTTTTATTGTATTATCTTAGTAGCCTTTTATACACAGTTTCAATGGGTTTTGTAAGCAAAAAACACATTATATTCCACAATTTGTCATTTCTGGTGCACTAAAAAAAGGGTGTTTTTCCTACTCTCTTCCCTACAGTTCCCGCATCGCCTGTGCATTGATGACCCCCTGGGATGAGAGCCTGACATCCTTGGAAGCGTGTGGGAGCATCTGAGCGATTTTTATGGGAGGGTTTCTTTTTGCTTATTTTTTTTGCAAAAACATTCAAAATTTTTCACTTTTTTACATTCCTTTCTTTTTGCTTTTTAATTTAAGTTTCTTAAAGTAAGTTTTCTAATTTAATAGTTTCATTACTAAGTAAGAGGATTATATTTAGTGTGTACGGGATAGGATTAATAAATTTGCATATTTACTATTTTTCTTTAATTTTCCAAAATCGGGTATAAACTACCCACGTTCATTGGCCGTGTAACAGGGAAACAGGTTCAGTGTTCCAGGGTTAAATGTACAAAATGAGAAAAATTGCCATTTAGTTGTAGTTTATATTGATACCTTACAAAAGACTATTAGACTGTTGATTTTGTGATTTTTTTTTTTTTTTTTGAAGTGTAAAAAACACATTTTCGAGATTTTGGCTCCTACATTTTTTGTTTTTTTTTGTTTTTTTTTCCATTTCATGTGTTTTGCCATTTTTATTCACTTGACTGGCATGAAATCTTCACATATGATTGTTTATACCTTGTTCACTTAGTGGAGAAGGATAAGGCATCTGGTCCCCCTTTATAAAAAAAAAGTTATCACTCAAAGGTGGTGGTGGTGGTGGTCGCGGTGAGGTTGGTGTGAAGATAGAGTCGTGACTCTTGCTCCTAGCGTTGCTTTCTTGCGTGTTTCCTGGGTCTTCATTTTGTTCCAGAAGCCTTCTTTATGTTAATAACTCTGCACATGGTTGCTTTGCGCTTGTACGTCATTATAAAGGCGTTTTTGGGTTATAGCGCAGCGAAAATTTTCAACGTCCTCCCCAGTCAACGTCTGTGGGAGAACTGAGAAGCAGAGTACGCATTTCACATTCGGCAGCTGTCACGAGTGGATAGAGGGATGATGGATGACAAAATTTACAGGGAAATAGAGTTTCTAATGTGAATTTTACGTGCGTACAAGCCCTGAGAAATACCACGTGTGTTGGCGCGCTATAGCGTAACAGCGCGGGGCATTTAAATATTTTAAAGGGACCCTATTATTTTTAATATTCTACACAAATATGCTTCATTACCTGGTAGTACATAGCATCCCCGACATGTTGAGCGAGAAAAACTAATTTAGTCAGTTTTTAAAAAATATTCGTCAAAAAAATATACCCCTCTCTCACACCCACACACACTCTTTGCTCCTTGCACACACACACACACACACACACACACACACACACACACACAAACACGTCACATATAACTCGAATGTAGCTCTGCTGGATAGTTGCCGTCTTTCAACACTTGTATCCCACGACTGTACGGTAGGCTATTTTTGCTCTTAACAAAATTTTCAGGTTGTTATATTTCTTAGAGCCAATTCCACAGTCCATCACAGTGGCTTTGTAATCGCCAAACTTTAATCTTTTACACTCCGTAATGGTTAGGATTTCGATGCAGCACCACACACACAAGAGATGTCCCGTATGATTTCCTCAGAAGTTAACCTATTAAAATATGCATGAACACAAAACACTAAGCAATAAATTTTCTAAGTCTTTGGTGTTGATTTGCAGGCTTACTAACACATCATGGCGAATTGTGAAAGAGGCCATTGGTCCTTTTTAGAGTTTCCAAGATATACAGGAATGATTCATGTTGACCTGAAGGCTTTGACGAAATGTGAAATATATATATATATATATATATATATATATATATATATATATATATATATATATATATATATATATATATATATATATATATATATATATATAAATGTAGGCTAGGCTATTTTTGCATTTAAACTTTTTTTTTTTTTTTTTTTGTTTCTTAGTTTTTTGTAGTTCCAAGATATGATATTGACCTGAAGGCTTTTTTTTTTTTTAACAAAAAAGGAGGCAGCTCAAGGGCACAAAAACAAACAATATTAAAAAAAATCCCTCTACTCGCTGCTCCCCCCCCAAAAAAATTAAAAGAGGTGGTCGAAAGAAAGGTCAATTTCGGGAGGAGAGGTGTCCAGATACCCTCCTCTTGAAAGAGTTCAAGTCGTTGGCAGGACGAAATACAGATGAAGGAAGATAGTTCCAGAGTTTACCAGCGTGAGGGATGAAAGAGTGAAGATGCTGGTTAACTCTTACATAAGAGGCGTGGACAGTATGGGGATGAGCATGAGTAGAAAGACGTGTGCAGCGGGGCCGCGGGAGGAGGGGAGGCATGCATTTAGCAAGTTCAGAAGAGCAGTCAGCATGAAAATATCGATAGAAGATAGAAAGAGAGGCAACATGGCGGCGGAATTTGAGAGGTAGAAGACTATCAGTATGAGGAGAGCTGATGAGACGAAGAGCCTTAGCCTCCACTCTGTCAAGGAGAGCTATGTGACTGAACCCCCCCCCACACATGAGATGCATACTCCATATACGAGGGCGGACAAGGCCCCTGTAAATGGACAGCAACTGTGCGGGGGAGAAGAATTGGCGGAGACGGTACAGAACGCCCAGCCTCGAGGAAGCTGATTTAGTAAGAGATGAGATATGAAGTTTCCAGTTGAGATTTTGAGTTAAGGATAGACCGAGGATGTTTAGTGTTGAGGAAGGTGATAGCTGAGTGTTGTCAAAGAATAGGGGATAGGGGATCTATACATCCAACATGGCGGCAGGTGGAAGTCGGTGTAAGGGAGCTCCTTATATTTGTTGAAATATCTACGTTCTGCCACAATCTACTATGCTGTGACTATGAGAGCCCGAAAGTGAATATGTGCTGAGTTAACTGACGGCGTAAAGTAACTCTCTGATAAAGGACATAATCAGAAAATGCAGTAAGACCTATCAGTGTTACTGACAGCCAGCTGTTACGTATAAACAAGCCCGCCTTCCCCCGCACCGAGTAAAGCTGGCAACTAGTGTTTACATACGCTCGCGCACCGCGGAGCCCTCTGATGAATGTGGTCTAGAACCCTTACAGCAGCAATGGGTATCAATCAAGAAGATTTCGTGAAGGCGTTCGTCAGTGCCCTTGGTGAGGAGAGAGTGGTGAAGAGGCTGGATGATGTTCTATGTCATTGTCTAGTGAAGGAGATGCAAGAGCTTCGTGACGTCATCAAACAACGAGACTCAAGGATCACTGATCTTGAAAAGGAGGTAACTAGCCTGAAAGAAGCGTTGAACCACCAGGAGCAGTACTCACGGAGGAACAACCTTATAATTACAGGCAATGAAGAAAAAGAAACCGAAGATGTTGCACAAATGACAATGGACCTGATTTTTTTTTTTTTTTACAACAAAGGAGGCAGCTCAAGGGCACACAAAAAAAGAAAACAATAATAAAAAAAAGCCCGCTACTCGCTGCTCCT